>NW_026294747.1:69848329-70135829 GCF_026119805.1 Tympanuchus pallidicinctus
ATCATGTGTCCCAGCTCTGACATCATGATTTATTTTTATGTCTACTACTACCAATGATTTTCAGCTGACTTTTCCTGGTATACACAAATAAGAAAGCAGAATCCATGCCCATATTGAATTGTTTTGCATGAATCTCATTAAGGGATACCTGGTTTTCACCAGAAAATAATTCTCTTTTCATGCAAAAGCTCAATATGTATGAAATGCTCAGTTAGCTATATTTTATAATAAAGCTCAAATTTTACATCAGAATTCAAAGAACTTTTTTTCCCATTTTGGGAATAACCTACTTTTGGACCTAATAAAATGATACAATGTCAAGACAGAATGTGAATGGAAATAAACATCTTAGATATCTGATCTCAGATGAGCCCACTTAAGTGTCAAAGTTCAGGCGCAGCAGTGTGTAAGTGCAAGTCATTGGAGATGGCACCTTCACTGTTAAATCACAACAAAGTGTTGTCAAAGTGAGTCTATGGAGACCACATTAAGTTGTCAAATGAAACAGATGCCAGCATATTATATTACCTCTTAAAGATAAATGATAAGAAATTAAACACAAAGACTGATCTTCAGTCAAAGTGGGTGAGTAAATAGAATGCCACCTGATTTTTTCTTTAAAGATATCTCTTTGGGATTTACAAGAGCTAGAGTTTTCTTATTCCTCCAGTGCAAGACCCTCTTTTTAGAAACAGTTCAAGGGACTATGGTGGCTAAGCTCTGTTAGTTTACTCAGTGAGATTACAAGCAATCGATAAAATTATATCACCATCACCAAGTGCATGTATTAATTTCAGCAGTGCTATAGCTTAACAATATCCAAAAAAGACAAAAGAATTCACCTCCTAGATTTTTATAGTAAAGACGAGCATACTGATAGTATTGTTATTATTCCACAAAGTGGAGAAAGACTGCCCCAAAAGTAGCTCCTCTTATTTTATTATGTTGGCTCAAAATGTCAAGTGGATGTTGGTGGTATGGCAGTAGAAGTTGAATCTTCCCATCAGTATTCCATTCCATTTTGTTGCAGTGCAACAGGTGGCAGCAGAGGGGTAGTCTGACAAAATGACATCTGACACAGAAGTGTGTATGAAGCAAAGCTGTGGAACAGAATTCCTAAATGTGGTAAAAAAAAAATGGCACCCACTGACATTCACCGACACTTGCTGAACATGTCTGGAGATTGAACAGTGGATGTGAGCTTAGTGAGACAGTAAGCAGTGCCTTTTAGCAGTGGCAGAAATGATGTGAAGGATAAGCCATCATAGCCCCTGTTTAACAGTGGTTCAGTGGTGCTGATCTTCACTTTTTGTTCACTGGTGTTGGAAATGCACTGCTAATGGTGGTGACTGTGTTGCAAAAAAGTGTTTTGTAGCTCAGAATTTGTGGTCTTTGTAGTTGTAGTTTCCATGGAAATAAATAGGAGTCATTACTTTTGAAGCAACCTACGCATTGTTCATGTTATTTCCACTTATGCCTTCATTTCATTCCAGTAACAACTGTGATTTTTCTGAAGCTGTTTTTTTAATCCTTAGCTACATAGTCACAATTTAAAAGTGCTGCTCAATCTTTTATGGTGAACAACATAATGGCAATGAAACCCATAAGAACTCGCTAGAAAAATGCAACAAAGTAAATAGTAATTTGTTGTTTTTGTTTGTTTGCCTGTGGGTTTTTTGTTTGTTTGTTTGTTTGTTTGTTTGCTTTAGGTAACCACAAATTCTTCAAAAGCCACAAAGTAGTACTATATTGAGAATTTTATTTATTTATTTATTAACATAAAGTAGGATTTATCAACCAGCAGGATATATCAACTTTGATACTCTGATGCACTTTCATAACTAGTTCATAACAGCCTCTAACACAACTAGTACAGTGTCTGCATATTTCCGAGGCACAGACATCCTGCATGTTACAGTGTCTATGTTTCTATGGACACTATGCATTCTGTAAGAAAAGATGTTTTCTTCCTCCACCAAGATGTTACACAAAATGTACTATTTTCTCTTTCGTGGTACAACAAGCTCAGTTTGACTTCTTGAGGTTTTCCATTCCTTCCATTATTCAGCAGGTTTATGTGGAATATTTGTTCATCTTATGATCATTTTATCTCATTTACCCCCAACTTGTCAAGTAAGGGGAGGCTTCTTAAAAACCTCCTAAAGGCTTTGCCACTTTATGAGGAGCATTTTGCATTCACTGGCTTGTAAATGTAATAAAACCTTTAGGCCATATTGTAATTTTCATTTTCTGGCCAATTGGTTTCACATATGTTCTCAGGCCTGCAGAATGTTAAACAATTGTTATCAGAAGCATCACTTAAATACAGTTCTGTGGATCCCAGCTATACCATGATTGTTGGCAAGAAAACAAACTTGTTGGTTATTTTACACTGATAAGATCTGTCCAACAGATGCCTGTCCAACAGGTATCAAAATACCTGATTCCTCTAAACTTCCAGTTTCTCCTCTGGTGTAAGATTCCAATCCTGCTAACATCTGAACAATTCTCAGTCGTTTCTGATGCAAGGTCCTCAGCTCTAAGAAAATTCAGCATCTTGTCATCTGCAGCAGCTCATCCTTTTATTTCCAGGAACACTAAATAAAGCCATTTTGGTTTGGGGAAATCAAGGGTCCCATCAAAAACTTTGAAATGGTTTCCTTTTATTAAAAAAATAAAATAAGATTCCATTTTCATTTTATTTTTAACTGTTGTCATCTGAAATCCGGGAAGAAAACTCTCTAACTCCAATGTGATGTTAGAAAGTGGCATTTCTTTATTCCTCACAATACATACCAGATGACTTGACAAACAAGTGTGCTTCCTCAGAGTCAAGTTTCCACACTTAAACAGTTAAGTTGTCCATATGCAGTACATTGGCATAGATATTCATTCTGCTCCAAGAACTCATTAATATATGCAAATGTCCCTCATGCACAATTGTATCTAGGGTGGTCCTATGCCCACTTACTTCATGTCTATTTTTCCATTATTAGATTCATCCCTGAGACTTTTAGCTGGTTTTTAGTTGTTTTGCTTGTGTGTTGGTTTTTGTTTTTGTTTTTTTCCCAATTTGGCAAATTTTCATTGCTTGTTATGCCATAATGAGCAACTTTTGAAACAATATGTGTGAAAATTCGAGGAAAACATCCTTGCACCTGCTGAAATGCAAAGACAAGTAGTAGATTATGACTCCTATGTTTTCGGTGAAGGAGAATCATTGAGGAAAACAGGGCTGTCCACACACTAAGCAAAGTTGAAATGGAACTTTTTTTAGAACTAGCACTCATTGATTGCTTTTGCTAAACTAATATATTGATCCTTAAACTAATATATTGATCCCCACTGCTAAACAAACCAGCCTATATCTGTGGAAAAGACTAAAAATTTATCAGCAGCATTGAGTTCTGCTGTCATGAGTCAGGGCATCCTTGCAAAAACATTTTCAATTTGCCAAGCTACAAGATTTTTTCCTATAAACCAATAAAGTCCATTATGAAACTGCTTTTCTCTTTGTTCAGGCATACTTCTGGCCACCAGGCAATGTGTAAATTTTGTCTGTACTGAAAATAGTTCTTGTTCATAAAAATACCCCTGCTAAGTGAAAAGAACTGCAGAGTTCATTATTTTAAAATTAAGTTTTTAGGAGAATCCAGAGAAGGAAAGCACGAAAATACAAAGAAAAAATAACCCCTTATGATCAAAGGTTTCTAAGAGTTTTGGAAAGTGTATTTGTGATATATGGAAAGCATATTCGATTTTTCATACTGTTTCATGTTCGTTGACATTAGTACCAAAGGATAGATTTATGGATAGCTACTCTAGATAAAAGCCCTCATGAAATTCCTTCAGTTCTGACTTCTTGTCCACTGAAAGCAGGAATGGACAGAGGAAAGTGTAGGTTTCTGCTAAAATAGCATTATTATTACTAACATACTGGATCTGTGTATCAACATGATTTCAACACTAAATTTTAAATATACCTATTAGTTCCTTGTGATTATTTATATCTGCAGCATGCACACTGAATAATTCATTTTCAAATCACTTGCTGATATAGCAAAGAGTTGCTCTTTACAGAATTGTTTAAAAGACCAAAATGAGAGTATTTAAGTGGTTAATCATACAGTTTGTCTGGGAAGATATAAGCATTTAAATTGCATGCTAATAAACTGACCAGAAACGATTGTTGGCATATACATACTGTACTGAAACTACAAAACAAAAGATTCTGTATCTGGATCTGTGGCTTTATTTAAATAGTAATTGGATTTTAAATCACTTTCCTTTGTATCCCATTATTAAAAATAGCCAATTATGGAAAGAATTGACACCAAGATATGTAGCACAAGAAAATGCACCTTACAATGTGAATGACAGAATTTAATTGTGTGTGTGTATATTTATATACGTGCATGTATGATTTTGTTCAAGTATTCCCATATGGAAAATGAAATATATTTGAAAAGCATGCAGAAAACATTCCCATGGTTGGAATAGGATCTGATGATCTGATGCAAGTGAGTTGCTCTAAATAGATCAAATAAGACAATAAAAACTTAGAATTATTGTCTGAGTTGCTTTACTGCATGCATTTCTGCTGACTGAGAAATGGGTCATCTTTATCTTCCTATTAGTTTCACTCCAGTATAACACAGTTATACTCAGACTAAAGATCCAAGGTGGAGTATATGACTTTTTCTGAGAACTATTGCCCAACCCGGCCATCAGGAAAAAGAAAAGGCTTGGATACACTGACATATTCAAACACATATACAGTATCTGAAAATTGTACAGTGTCAGTTTTGACCAGTTTTCAGGATTGATTTGATTGAAATATAACAGTTTTCTATGAAAAGTAGGCAAATGCTCTTCAAATTAATTTTCAAAATGCTAAGAAAAATGTGAAAATCTTAAGAAGTAAAAAGTCTTCCACATGCCTGTAAGTAGTTTGTTTCTTATTTGTCAGCAGTGGTGTAGTTCTTAGGAAGTAGCACTTAACAATGCTATTTCTAGCCATGAACACGCTCAGTACAATGGAATCACTTCAGAACTTGACTGCACTATCCGGTGAAGAGCTACAGAAGAATAGGTCCATGTTTGCTACTGATTTTTGTCTAGAAAAGGGCTGAATTGGCAGTGATAGTTTAATTTGACTGCAGCAAACATTAAATTTTAAATAATTTGCATTGTCTCTGTGGCTAGATCACAGGGATATGGAAATAAGGAGCAGGTCAGAAACTGTGGAACTTTGAGAGATTTGTAGCATTTCATTTCCCTGACAAGTTACTGATAAGGAAAGGGGACAGATCACAAGAATAGATTTTTAAAAATTAAAATTAGCTTTATTCTCTTCCAGTTTTCAACATGAGCAGAGATTTGGCTACCACGTGTATTTGGTTCAATAAACACTTACTTTGCAAATTGTTCATCCCCTGCTTTCTTGAGGTCTTCAGAGGGAGATTGGAGGCCTTCCTGTTAAGATTCCATGAAAAGTCATTCAAACCTTTATATGGAGAAAAAAGAAAAGTCATTCAGCTTCCTATGGAGTAGTTAAGTGGGGTCCAAGTAAATGATCAGAGAGGATCATTCCTGTTCTAAAATCTGCTCTCCTCTGGCTTCAACTTGGGCATGCTGAGGCAATCCTCACTTGAGTAGAGGAAACTTTCAAGATGCAAGAAATGTGTTTATTTATGATGTGCTTTCAATAATTTTCCATTATTTGCTGTTGCTTAAAGTGATCGTTTAAGAATTTAAGATAATCATTTAAGAAATATTTTCTTTTTTTTTAAGAATTGGGCTCTTTTTTCATATGTTTTACAGTTTATTTTTCTCCTGTTTGAAATGGTTAGTGCACCTTTATTGTTAACATGCTGTATACGTCTCCTTACTTGACTTTTACATTACTGCTCTCGCTATTACTATGCATGCATTATTTATATGGTTGGCTATCAAGGAAAAAAGGCAAGCAATTTACTTGTCAAAACATATTAGAATGCCTGACTTTAAATCAAAGTTGCATGGGTTGGTAAAAAGCTATAATAAATGTTCTTTTGCTAATATGTTAGTGTCATGCAGTGGGCATGGTCAATGTATTGACTAAGGAACCTGTAATCACTTGAAAGACTCATTGAATAGTAGAGACTTTTAGACTATTATGGCTTGCTTTTAATTACATGATATTAAGATTTAATTTGTGAATGCTATATTATTTCAGAATAAGGAAATTTTAACCTGTGTTTTAATGTTAATGTCAGATTAAAATAAGTATTTGCTTAGCATGAAAATGATAAACATAATAGAGTCTAATTATCTAAAGCAAATACAGATATCTGGACTTAAAAATGCATTCCTCTCTGCAGAGTTCATTTTTCTGAGTTATAAAGAGTTTACGTAATGCTGGATATTCTCTCCTCCCAGACATGAATTTTACAGCTCCTATGGCCTTGTACTTCTGTTGTAGGATACAAACAACTGCATTTGAAATGACTGCACCTAATTCTTAAACAACAGGTTCCCTTATTTGAGAGGCACTTGTTTCATCCAGAAGATTAATTAGTTGCCCATGAACTAAATCAAGAAAGTATTTTGGCAAATACAAAATAATTTCCAGTTCCCAGTAACTCTCGTCACATATAGAAGCTCATACTCTCTAAATATAAACATTTTCTAGTTAACAATGTGAAAATTACTAAAGTTAGATTTAATGACCAAACTGGAAAAGAAGTTGATCCAGAATAACAATTTTTATCTGTATCAACAAATAATACCTCAATATAAAAAATATAGAATATCTATATGAAATATGTAAATATTTACTGAACATGTTCTTCTAGTAACAAATACAGGTAAGTATTGTAAAAAAAATAGCTGAAATTATAAAACAAAGTTTATAATTCTTGTTATGTTTAAGTAAAATAAAATTTAGTTTATTATATTTGTTTCCTCATTTTTAAACCACAGCCACGTGATGGACTCTACATCAAGCATAGCATAACATCAAATAAACTTTTCCATTTTATTCAAACTCTCATTCTGCTGTCACAAATATATATTAGATGTCTAACACTATACAGACATACTTAAAAAATATAAGGTCCTTCATTGTTCATCTTACCAGATTTCTTCTTTTTTTTTTATTCTCCTCCCTTCTTTTCCCTTTCCTTTCCTCTCAATTAGAATCACTGTATCTTACTGACACCTTATGTGGCATTAATCTTTCAGACAGAGATTAAAGTATCTTTTCTTATTTATTTATTTTTAATATAAAATAAAGTGAATTTAGTATTCCTGGTGTTCACAGGACATTCGCTTCCTCTGAGTTTTTATGTTGCTATTGTGTGTAGTAATGTGCCAACCAACCGAACCTATTTGCTTTAGGCAGCTATACTGAGGGATTTTGCACATATGTTATGCAGCAGTAGTCAAAATTTCTTCCCATATCATCTTGAAATTGCTGAAAATTAAAAGCAGAGTAGGTGAAATTGGAGTTACTGTACAAGTTCACCAGCAGTAATATCTGAGACAGTGGAAAAAAATCCCAGATGATGGTGTTCTTTATAAGGGGAAATCAGAAATGCACCATGATTCGTATATCCACAGAATTTTTCCAGAAATCTCAGATTTGATCATCTAATTCTTTTGTTTGTTTGTTTGTTTGTTTGTTTGATTTTTGTTTGCTTGTTTGTTTTAGGGATTGGTGAGGTGTGATATATGTCAGCCTTCAAATTTCACTGTCTGTTGCCCATTGCAATAGTGAATTACATCAATTTATTTCATATCAATAAATGCTCAATTTTCAACAGGCTGTCTTCTGGTGCTCTTTCACAAGCAATGAGTTTTTAAAATATATCCTCCTCTCTTTAAAATACTGTGTAGGAAAGCAAAGAAGATATTAGAGATCATAATGAATGGCGGACCTAGATTTCAAAATTAAATGAATATTTATTCAGTACTTAAAGATTTAGAGATAGACACAATTATGAAGTATAAATAGTTATGTAGCTCAAATTTTTAGTACATGAATATCTTTTACAGAAAGAACAAGGTTACCATAATAGGACTGTTTACCTTTTGCAGAGAGAAAGTTTATACCTCAAGAAGGGTCCAGTTTCTGGAAATCAAAGTTAATC
Organism: Tympanuchus pallidicinctus; assembly: GCF_026119805.1. Classification (NCBI taxonomy): domain Eukaryota; kingdom Metazoa; phylum Chordata; class Aves; order Galliformes; family Phasianidae; genus Tympanuchus; species Tympanuchus pallidicinctus. The sequence continues at coordinate 69,856,462 of NW_026294747.1, forward strand.
AAATTCAAAATGGAGACATGAAGTACGTTTTTTTTTTTACAATTAAGGAGTTTAATACAACCTAAAAAGTTCTATGTGAATGTTCATATCTTAATATCAAGGAAAGCACAGTATTAGTCAAAATTTACTGTAACTAACTCCTGTCTGAACAATGGAAGGTTTCTGGAGTATTATGCAATGAGCAGTAGTGTATGTCTTTTAATAAGTTATATTCTAGCTCAAGCAAGATTAATCAAGTTGATACTCGAGGTGTTAGTTGAAATTATTTAGCTTGCATTCTATGTGACAGCAAATCAGATTACCCTAATTTATATAAAGGCTGTGATTGTAAGATAATTTTTTTTTTTCTTATAGTGGAATAGTCACCTTTTATTTTGTCTATTCTCAGCTTCAGACTGATTCAAATTTTGAACAAGATGAGCTTCATAGTTGTTAGTCTTTTTCACATTCTTATTTAGAATCTCAGAGGAAGGAAAAGTACATTTTTTACCTGGAGGAAACATGCCATTTTTAGAAGGTCTATTTGTCAGATTGCAGAAGGTGTTGAAAAGAGGAAGCAATTATCAAGGTTCTGCAGGGGGAAGCAGGGAATATTATTTATATAATACTGTTTGTCTAAAATTACATTAAAAATATCTAGTTTTGCTAAAACCAATGTATTAGTTATGTTCCCCATGTGAAAAGAGCAAGAAAATCCTGCATTAGCTGTTTAGATAGGCTATAACAAGACGGTGTTTGACATATTGAAATTACATTTGAAAGAAGAAAAAAATGCTCGCAGAGAAAGGAGAAAATTGCAAGGTTTATTAAGGTTTTATTGTAAAGAGATTGATGGACATTTGTGGGCATATTCAAATAGGTTTAATCCATGCTTCAATGAAAATAACACTGGAGAGAAAAATGCCATCTTCCTGCTGTTGTACAGTGCAAGATGCATGAATCTGTTTAGATTTTCTGTCTCTTCATAAACCTGGTAAAGGCATGAAATTATTTCAAACAGACAATAAGCAAATGCCGACTGCTTGTTGTAAATGTAATATAATGCTTTAAACCAGTTAAATAGTTTGAAAGGAAATAAAAGAATAATGCATAGCATTCAAGATTTGTTGTAGATGATCTGCAGAGTACTTTAGAGATATATAACCTAACTGATTCCTGGAAAAACATCTTGAAGATTCGATGGTGGGCCAAACATTTTCATTTCGAAGCTGTGGAAGTGATGGGTATTCCTCTTGTCTGTGGATCTGTGATGACATATTATGACTAATTATGTGTATACCAGCTGTAAAGTGAACTGTGCAGTTTTCCAGCCTACACTGACCAGATCTCTAAGAAGTGTAAGGTGAACACAGACAATTAGTTCACATACAAGTCGCTCGAAATAAACATCTAGATATAAAGTATCTAGATACATCTAGATATAATATATCTGTTTCTAAGGAGTCAAAAAAATGCAAGAGACAAATTTCTGAGTAATTCTGTTTTGAAGCCCATGGGGGCACTCTGAATTGACAACTACCAGAAGCTCAAAAAGACACAGAAATATTAATACTGTAATGCTGTAGGACAAGCCAACCTTGGATTACACTACTAAGATCTGTCCTGGTATAATATAGTTCTGACCTGTATAATAGTGCCTCAATAGCACTGAATTTCATGTTCTGCTTAGCACAGAGTGACCATTATTCACTCAGGAGGTGAGTGATGTGTTGCTAAAATCTATGGAGAGAAGAGGAAGGTGCCAGCTGAGATTTCTGCTACACATATATGGTCAGTAATACACAGAAATAGAACTAAAATCTATAGCTTCCAAACCTTAGATTTTTTTCAAAAAGTTCATATTTTCTATTCCTCCTGAAGCTGTCTTTCTTTTTGCCCTCTGTTTTATGACCTTCTTTTGGACTCTCTTCCTTTAATTATTACTGTTTATCAAGAATTTTTGTCATATTCTTTGATTAAAGATATGTATGAAATAAAAAGTCTCCTTCATACATTCTTAATGCTAAAGAGATAGAACAATCATTTGTAAGTACAAAATATATCACATGTGACCTCCCAATCTTCCTCTGCAAAATAAATAGAATATCACGTTTAATGAGTCTGTTGACAATACAAGAAATGATCTAGTTTGCCTTGAGCTTTATAAATACATTTTAGCTTGAAGGCTTAGTTAAGTGGGATATGACAAACTTAAGCTCTGTGATCTTAGCTGAGAAGAAATCTCTGTGGAAGCTGGTTATCTGTCATGGGGCTGATACCAAAAGGGTTCAGAGATTATAGAAAAGCTCTGCGAAAACAATATGTATGCGGGAGGGGTGAGTTCACCCTCAGGATTTTTAATTTTCATAGTTGAGTATAAGGTGATAAGACTAAGCTAAAGAGACAATAGGATATTTTACAGCATCAAGACTTCTCTTAATACTGCATCATGTATTTCATCCTCTTAATGAGGCTTGGGAAAGCTGTGGAATGATACACATTGACCTGAAGGAATTAAGAGTCCTGAGCATTTTCAGTAATGTCCTTGGCCTGTTTTATTTTTTCCTGAAGGTTAATTATCCATAGGCCTTTTTATCTTATTTTTATCTTGGAGGTTTGAATAAGTTAAGTGATAAACAGCTTATGCACAACTTTCTTATTTCAGCTATTTTAAACTCTGGCTTTTTGTACATAATTCATACAAAGAAAAAGTATTCTGAAGAAACATTTGTGTAGGGATGTGTGTTCCTTTCTTCAGAAGGACTGATAATAAGAAGTGGAAGGAAACAGCACCATGGGATATTGTATAGTCCATTCTTTGCCCAAAGCAGGGTCATTTATGTAAAAATTATTTTTGACAGGCAGTTTTTTACTATGTTTTTCGAAATGACAGAATCTCAACAAATGCCTTCGGTAATTTATTCTAGTGCATCTCTACACTTAACATCGGGAAAGTTATAAATATTTTCAGTTTTGCACTGTCAGTAAGTAGTAAATATTCTCAAATTCAAGAGAGGTTTTAAAAGTTTAATTTTTTGAGTGATTATCATAGATCTTCCTTCCAGAAGACTTATCTATGCTTATAAAGAGGATGTTAAAGATGACAAAGACTTGTCTAAATCTTTTCCTTAGAGTGACTTCACCAGAGAAAATATGGACATCTATCTAACTTAAAAAGTTAGATTTATTAATCTAAAAAGTTGAATATTTAAAACTCTCCATGAATTGAAAAACAGAATGAAAAAGTAAAACAAAATGGTTATTGATCAGTCTTCACCTGCACAGTGAGTTGAGGAAGATTTCCTCTTCCAGGAGTGGTTTTCTCTCGCCCAAATTTACGATTTGCCTTCTGATATCTTTTTCTCCTCTGACTTCTCAGAGACCTGTATGAGTGCTTGTACTCAAGTGTTCTATCAAAATCTGTACTTGTAGCATTTAGAGGAGACTTTCTGCTTTTTTTTTTTTTTTGTTGCCCTGCCATAAGTTTTAATCTGAAAGTTTCTCTCCAGAAAAAAATTGCTTCTTCCCCTCCAACCCACCTCAGAAAAGTACAAATTTCTTTTTCAAGCAAGAAATTCCACATTAATTTGGTTTCAATCTTATAAAACAAATATGTGAATTCTGGCACAGATCAATATATAGTGGACTGAACACATTTACTTTAGTCAAAGACTTCCTCTTCAAAATAGCTGTACCTGCTATCAGCATGGCTTTTTAATAGGAGCTACCAACTTTTTACAAACACTGAATTAGAAAAAGCAATTTCTCAGTCATTCATGCTGATTTCAATAGTTTCACAATCACATTAATATACTAGTCTGTATTTCTAAGTAATGAAAAATTTGATACTTTCTGAAGGAATTCAGGATTGAATTGGTAAAGGTGGAAATGAATCTGATTTAAAGAGATTCACAGTCATGGGAATGTTTATTAAAAAAAACAGCCAGACCATCTTTCTGTCTGCTAAAGCAGTTGTTTCTAGTCTGTCAATGTAGATAACATTATAATTAACAATAAAACTCTCAGTAAACATAAGGTCATTTTTTCTTGTCTTCCTCCTTAAAGAAATAAATATTTATAAAAAAGACAACAGATCACATTGAGCTGCAACAAGGAAATTACAAAATATTAAAATAGACCTTATGTCCCTCAGAAGGATGTTTAAGGGATCAAGATTACAGGTGATGTTCACCTCTATCTTCCCAGTTGGGGACTGAGACACAGGAATAAGAAGGAAAATAAATCAGATAGATGTTGTGTTCATTGTTTTGGGTTGTATCATCTTGAACTTACCACCAAGAGACCAGGTATGTTTATATGCTGGATGGGACACAACTGACCAGGTAGGGCAAAGATGTTCTGGCCAGCAAGCTGGCCAGGTTCATTAACAGACCTTTAAACAAGATTTGATGAAGGAAAGGGATACTGATTGAAACGCTATACTGGACAGTGGAAAAAGAATTCAGACATTCAGTAATTTGAATATAGCTGCATAAAAGTCATGAGAATTATGTAAAGGGGATGATGTCTATGCGATCAGTGCAGAATTTTGTTTCAAATACATATATATGCTTTTGTTTTGCATTGTTTCTTAGTGTAGATTTTATTTATGCTGTGCTACTTCAGTTTATGTCTCTTGCCACTTACCAACTAGGTCATTCTGCAGTGTTCTGTGCCAAGAATTTTGGGAAAATATGTTTTCCTCTCTGAGGATTTATAACATAATTCTGTGCCATTATGCCTAGTGTTTTTCTCCTCATGTTATTATATCCTCAAAGAAGCTTGTCTTCTTGACATGAAGGCACAAACAGACTGGAAAAATTAGTTGCAGCAATTAGAAAATTTGACAATGCCAAGCTACGTGCACTTCTGAAATGATCTTAGAAGAAAAGGGAACTGCTTAAAGATTGTGTGAAGTTTCCTGTGAGCTAGAAATGATAAGGATAATCATTACAAGTCTTGAGCTATTCCAATTTAAACAAGCAATGAACGATTATCAGAAAACTTTTCTTCATATCTCGTATCCTGCCTAGCTAGTATTGACCTTTACTAGTGTACCCTTTAGAATAGAAGCAGAAGTTTGCAGAACTTATGTGTGGTAGAAACTAAGGTATTTATGCATGTTTAGTAGGACTGAAAGAAATCCTGGAATCTCCATTTAATTCTGCTTGTAGATTCCTTCAGCAGATACTTTACATTAAAACTGACCAAGTCTTTACTTATTCTGTGAAAACTAAAATAGCAGTATAACAGGCTTGATCTGCATATGAATACTCATCTTAATGATGAAAGCTTCAGTTACCCCAGAATAATGCAAAAATAAAAAGTTTTAAAGCAAACATTGGATAAATATAATTTGATTAATTACTAATTAATATAGATAAATAGAGAACTGTTAAAGAGATGTTCACATAAAAAGTCTCACATGAACTCTAAACAATTTTCACTTGTCTTACCTATTTTCACATATGTATAAACCCTTGTATCTCATATGTAGATCCTTGCCCTAGAAAGATAATAGTATAACTTTCACTGGGGCAGCTCTCCTGAGCCAGCAACCAGTAATAATATAGAATGGGATTGCTGAGAAATGCATGGGAGGGTTATACATTAAAAGGAAGCCTTTTATGCAGATAAGCATATTCTAATCTCATTTGGATCTTCTAGTAAAAGTTCCTTCAGTAGGCTAAAATAACTTTGCTATCAGTAAGGGACAGTTATCAATCTTCAAATTATCGTATTTTTTTCTTGGCAGGGAGCATTCAGCAACAAGGGCAGAGATCTCTAAATAGATTTTATCTTTTTCCCTTTTTAAACCTTTTTTATGAGTTCTGACTCATAGAATGGCAATATTGTGTCTCATAAAAATTAACAGAAATATACCATGAAATGGCCTTTTATTCCTTCCCCCCCCCCCCCCCCCCCCCCCAGCAAATTCTAGGTCTTTTTAATATTACTCTTGTATGCTGATACTATTTACTTGACAATTTTAGAAACTTGCATGTTCTTTATACTGTTCTTGACCTCCAATTATCCCGGGTTTATAAAGTACGACTGTAAAGATAAGAAGAAGCAGTGATGACTTTTAAAAGATTTGGCAGACCAAATAGTCCATTCTAGCTCCTAGAGAACATCAGATCCTATCACAAAAAAATAACAGTTTCAAATACTTCTCCACAGAATTTGCCTTCAAACTTCAGTCTCCTGTCAAGCTGTCATCAGTTCAAAGGCAGAAGAACTTTTTTATTTTCTCTCCCCTTTTCTTCTGCTCTTCCATTAATTGTCTTATCTGCAACAGGTTCACTGTAATTGAAGATGGAATGAAACTATAAAACCATTTGTAATATATATGTTTGTATCACTCGCCTTTCATATGAACCATTTCTTAAAAATATACTGAAAGTATCTTGCAGGTTGTTTTGAGTCTTTTTTGTTATTCTGGGACACAGTGATGTGTCTCAAACCTCTGGCATTGTTAGTGGAAATTTTCTTTTCACACAGCTGGTGAACCAAATTTTGGGGGAAGCTATTACCTCTGCTAATCTACAGACCTAATGAACACACATATTCCAGTATCTCATGCATGAGGGAACTCAAATGATTATACAGGTCCGATTCAGGCGTCTCATCAGAGCAGATGTTTTCATGAGCTGAATTGTACTGTGAGCCCAGGCGCACAAGACAACAACAGGCTCATAGCAAATTTCTGCTCCACTAGTCTAGGACGTGTTTGGAAAAGTTGCAGCGGGGATGGCTGACTGGAAAGAAAAGCAGACATAAACTGGTCTGCGTCAGTGAAGAAGAAAATCTGTGACTTAGTGGAGATATTTAAAGACAAGTTCTAACATCTTCCCTGCAGTGTGCTCTGATGTGCTGAGCAGAGGCTTTAGATAAAGACTTAAAGAAGATTATCAAGTGTATATGATGCACATTTACAGAACAAACCCTCGGGGGTAGAACACAAAAAAGGAATGCACCTTGTTCTGCACATGCAAATGAAGAAAGAACTGAATGACTCATCCAATCAAGATCTCAAGAGTGAACGTTGTCATTACACATCTGAGGGACTCACAAAGTTATAAAGCAATCACTTCATCAAATGTACATTTTATCATAACATGCAGGCATGGATGTGAGAGCCTATGTTTGAAGCAAATTCCTCTGCTTTCATATAGAGATTTTTACTGATGTGGCAACCTCTTTACTACATTATCATATTTTCTCACTTTATGTTCATTTTTTGTTTCAAAATATGTCAGCTCCACCCTCCCTGTGCTTTTAAATAAAATATGTCCTCATGTCCATCTTAGTGAAAAAAACAATTCTGAGTCTTGACAATCGAATAAGCAGACTGATTACTTTGCCAAAGGAAGGAGCAACTCAATCTTCACTTTATGTCCACAATGAAGAAGTGAGGCTTGCAGAAAGATTACATTTAAATGTGAATATTTTCACAGATACTACAGATTCCCTTTGTCTCCTAGTATAAGTATTATGTAATTTCTCCCCATAACAACCTTTTATCATTCCTCCTTTCTCTATTCTTTTCAGATTCAGGTATACATAAAGAAAGATAATAAACACCTATTGTAATCTCTTCTATTCCATGAGATACACATGCTTTTATTTCTGTATGTTCTAAATTTTAAACATTGTTCTACCAGTGACTTTTATTTAAACAGAACAATTGACACCCAAGGTTAGCTTCTTTTGTTTTTTTGTAAGGATCTGATTCCAGTATCTTACATTTATCTTACCTTCATTATTTTTTTTCTTTTTCTAAACTGAATTCATTTTGATTGCTTATTTTCAAAATCCCAACGTATTCATCACAGGTATCACAGACAGCTTTAAGTTCTCCTATTATCTATGGAGCAAAACAATTGCAGTTCTTTAAAGGACTGTGTCGAGTGGATAATATCGAGAGCATTTCCATCACTTAAAACTGGCTGGAGTCCATGAACTATGCCTGTGTGATCTCTATCAATCAGCCTAAGGATCACCTTCAGTGATCCCAGCCAATGTCTTATCTCTAAGCAAAGCACAAATGCTGTTGTGTGCAGTGTTTCTTGGTGAACTGGCATAAACTGATATAATAGAGGTGACCTATTCATAGCTTCTTTGATATTCCGAAGTATCTTGCTGATGTCCTTTCAAGATCCTTTTGTAATAGTGCCAATGCATGCATTCAGGCCAAGTTTTGGCTCAAGTTGTGAAAACTGGGCTTAGGTTTTAAAATGAAAACAAACAAACAAACAAACAAACAAACAAATAAAGACACTAAATCCTGGGTATGACACTTGAATGTTATTGATATTTATCAAGTGAGTGCAAATATTTTGAGAACTGCACTTAAGAAGACATAATTTTCTGGATAGGGCCTATGATTTTTTTTAGGGAGTTAAAACCATTTACGAATACGACTTCCGAAATGTGTCTCTTGATGGGAGCTGTATATCAGTGCTGGTTTAATTACAGAATTATAGAATGACTTAAGTTGGCAGGGATCTCAAGAATCATCAAGTTCCAATCCCCCGATGCAGGCAAATTGCCAACTGCTAAAGGTACTAGATCAGATTGCCCAGGGCCCCATGCAATCTGACCTTAAACACCAGCAGGGATGGGGCACCCATAACCTCTGTGGGTAACCTGTTTCAGCATCTCACCATTCTCTCAGTCAAAAACTTCTCCCTGACATCTACTCTAAATCTTCCCTTCTTTAATTTGAAACCATTCCCCCTTGTTATATCACTATCTACTCATGTAAAAGCTGATTTCCCTCCTGTTATAATTTCCCTTTAAATATAGAAAGGTTATAATGATGTCTGCCTTTAGCCTTCTCTCCTCCAAACTAAACAAGGCCGGCTCCCTCTGCCTGACTTCATAGGAGAGGTACTCCAGCCTCCTGATCACCTTTTGGCCCTCGTCTTTCCTGTACTGGGGGCCCCAGACTGAATCAATACTCCAGATGGGACCTGAAGAGAGATAAGAGGAATAATCTCCTCCCTCACTGTGCTGGCCACCATTCCTCTAATGAAACCCAAGATATGTCCACCTTCACAGCTGCAAATGCACACTTGCTGGCTCATGTCAAGTTTTTCGTCTAGCAGGACCTCTAAGTCCTTCTCAGCAGGACTGCTCTCAAGGAGTTCTTCTCCCAGTCTGTGTGGGATTATGCCTGCAAGAGCAAAATCTGGCACTTTATTTTCTTGAGCCTCATTAGTTTCATACATTTGAGTTCATCAAGGTCCCTCTGGATGGCATCCCTTCCTTATCCCATTATTAACTGCACCACTCAGCTTGGTGTCATCAGCAAACTTGCTGAGGGTGCACTTGATCTCATCTATGTTTAGAGATTTCTCATCATATTTAAAGATTGCAAATTCTTTTATAAGTATTTCTGAGCCATTAAAGTAATATTTCCAAATAGCTTTTCTATTAAAAGAAAAGAGAATCTGAATGTTAATAGATTTCAGACTCACTTAGGCATGGGACTCGCTTTGGGTGGACTGCTTCTGACATAAAGTTTCTGGGTACAGTGCCATTTAGATTGGCTTATGTCAGCTGTGACTTTCTCATTTTCTCCTTCAGTATTGTGAATACATACAATCTTTCCCTTTAATAGATGACAAAGATGAAGGCCAGACATTTCTAATCAGCCTGTAAAAGGACTCGGAGCCAGTTAGACTGGAGATGTGAAGGAAACATTGAGGAAGTCCTCCCTCTATAAGAAAGAAAGAAAATAAATTGATGTCTCTCTTATGCTTTTCCATAGTAGCTTGGATTTACTCAGAGAGCTCAATATACTTCACCTAATATTTTTCTGGTGTCTAAATCTGGAGATGTCTTAAGATAGTGCATTTGTTTAATATAAATAAACATATTTCAACTTCGGATATTAGAGACCTAAAGATTTATTCTGGTGCCTGCTCTGGTGGAACAAGAACTTCACAAACATGATATGTGTATATAAGTATGTATTCATATTCACAAATGTCAAAAAAAAAGTTCAATCTTAGCCATAGGAACAGGAGGTTCACCAGAATGACAGAATGACAGAATCGTATGGGTTGGACATGGAGGACAGTCATGATTATTGAAGGTGGGTGTGAGGATTGAAGTGATATGACAAATTGATTTTTCAGTGGGTATTTCTAAGATGATCGTGTTAAGCCTGTGGCACATGTTGTTGAGGAGTATGACAGATTTCCATGAAATATATTAGGGCTCCTTCAAAAGTAATGCCTCATAGTTTATTATGTTGGCCCACAATGTTGGAGGCGTGTGGTGGTGGTATGGCAGTAGAGGTTTAGCCTTCCAGCAATAACACATTACATTTTGTTGTTGTGCAACAGATGGCAGCAGACGAGCAGCCTGACAAAATGGCATCTGACATGGAGGGCATATGAAGCAAAGGTGTGGAACTGAATTCCTCCATGTGGAAAAAATTGCACCCACTGGCATTCAATACTTGATGAACACTTATGGAGACTAAATGGAGGAGTCTATAGAGTGAGGTGGAGAGTGGTGCATCACAGCAGTGGCAACAGCAACATGAAACACAAACCATGTTCTGTACTGCTGTGCAGACTTCTACATGTGCAACATGCAGGTTCTTGTTCATAGCAGAAAAAAATTTATAGCTACTGGTGGCGACTGTTGAAAAACAATGTTTAGAGCTGAGATTTTGCTCTATCAAATGGTGTTATTGTACTCTTTCCATTGTAGTTTCCACGGAAATAAATGAGGCATTACTTTTGGAATAACTTATGTGCAAATACTAGTAGATAAGAGCTAATCTCCAAAGTGGAGTACTGCTTTCTTAATTACCCACTAAAGGCTAGGTAGTGAGAAATGGAATGGGTTACTAAGGTTACATTTGTGACTATTCTGAAATTAACATCAGCAGATTCTTCTCTATCTTTCAGTCAGGTCAACTACTTCGTGCTAGAGGGATATGGTGCATTTTCAAAGAATGCAAAATGCTATGCTAATTAGATCTATTAGGAAATGTAGACTTTGACATATTAAATAGTCTCCTTAATTATGGTAATTAATTGTTATGGTTGTTAGACTAATGGCCTTTGTCATTCACAAGGATAGGGCATGACTGTTAGATAAATACTGTGAGAATTAAAGTGCATGATAGAAGCTAATTTAGAAAATGCACATATTCCAGAACCCTCTTCTTCTTCCTTGAAATACTGTTACGAGAACGATAGCCACTATATTATTCCCCTCCACAATACTGAAAATGCTCAAATGGCCCAATTGACCTAACACAACATAACACAACATTTCCCAATCACCAGTTACTGTTATTTTCCTGTACATCAACCTTTTTTTTTTTTTTTCTTTAACATAAGATTAGGATATCATGTAAAATACTACTTGGGAAATTACTTGATGTCAGTACATATTTTTTGTTTATCAAGGAAAAAGGAAAAAGGAAAAATTCTATTGCTAAATACAATGGAAATGGCATGGGCATTTGATGGGACACTATGAAAGATGATACAGAGACTAGAGAGGAATTCTCATGGTTATTAAATTAAATATAAAAACTCTCTTTGACTTCAGGGAATAAGTATTTGACTCCAGAATTTTTATTCTTTATGATAAAAAATAAATGACTATGTCAGCCAGTCGTGTATCTTAATATTCTTCCTAATCATACTCATGTGAGGCTTGAATAACCAAGAGTAATTTTACATTGGTCAAGTTGGAAAAAGTGTTTCATTTTACTTGCTATTGTTTTTAAGCTTTTGTAAATACTTCATTGCAAATCCCCAGGCTCCTAGAAGCTTTAGATAATTAAGTTAATCTGCAACAGATTTGTTTTGAGAGTATTTCTGATTCACCATTTGCTAGGAACAGAAGTTTTCCAAGGGCACTGCTGGATGTAGTTTAGGTCATTAATAGATTCAGGCACTGCATGATCTCTGGGAAGGCACCATCCATGTAACTGCTGCCAAGTCTTTCCTGTATTGTACAAACATGATACTTTATTTTCCAAGAACAGTTGGAGAAAGATGAATTCACATGTTTTTGTATTTATGGCAGATTCTTTCCCTAAGGCAGTTAAAATACAGAAACAAAACATGCACTGCTAATACTTTTCTTTCCCAGGACAGAGAAGAGCATGAACACATGACAAATGCGTAGGTAACTAATGCACTACTGTATGATGGGTTTAAACAACTGTGTTTAGCAGTGTATGAGAAGCTAGCTATGAAAGAATGCCTGTGCACTTAACAGCTAGTCCTGCAGTAAGCTATTCCTACTTCCTTTCATGTGTAGGCAATTTGTAACGCTAAGCATGCTATAAATCTCCCTCCTGTGTTTTGTTGTGTTGATAACAGAGCATTGCAGTCTCTAACCACAAGTTTAGCTTTACTCTGCAATTACGATACAGTGAACACAAACAATGAGTTTGGCATCTTCTTTGGTGATTATCTATAATACTTACAAATGAGCTAAGAAAAGAAATTGAGAAACAAAAGATGATGCTCCGATACCCACTAAAATCAAGGCTCAGATAAATCTTTCACAACTTGGTATTATAACAGCTCAGAATTATGACCACTATATTCACAATGCCTCAGGACAGCTGAAGCCATTTGCCCTCTCTCTTCACCCTGTTATCTCCAGTGCTAAGCACCAAATATAAGCAAATCTCTATTAGTGTCTAAACCAGGAAGAGCATTCAGAATGTCAAACTACTCCCAACGTTCCAACTTTTCTTTTCAGCATCTTGATTTATTTTGAAATCCTTGATGTCACCCTTTCTTTTTGATGCTAATGGATTGCAAAATGACTTTACTGAATAATGTCCTGAAGTTGTCATACAGACTTTGTTCACAAACGGGAAGGCATGCTCAAACAACAAAAGCTATCTAATCTAATCTAATCTAATCTAATCCAATCTAATCTAATTGATCTAATTTAAACCAGAGTTTCTGAACAATCAGAGCCCCATTGACATTAATCTTAGCATTTTCTACAACATTGAAAAATGAGGTTGTTAATGGCAAGACTGTTAGTTAAGCGATAGGAAATTATGATTCCTCATCAGTTTTAATCACATTTCAGTGACAGTAAGATCCGTATGAGCATGAACACATCACCTTTTGTGCCTCATATTTTTTTATCTGTGAAAATCAAAATTTTATTCCTTTCTTATAGATCTGCTTTGAGTATATAGATGGTCAAATACTGGACTATGTCAGAAGTGTGGACCTTGTAAAACCCATTTTTGTACAGTATGCAGTAAATATTGTTTAAAGAAACTTTTTTAGAAGTTGACACTATTGTATATTACAATGCATAAAAGACAGATATGCAGAAGAAACTGGAAAAAAATATTTTCCATTTAAGTTTTACTTTTACAAAATATGTAATTTACAGCTGAATTTCAACACAAAACAAAAGATGTGTCATTGCAAAAACCTGGCTATGATGTTTAAATACTAGGATGTGCCTGGCAATAGGCTCTGCGTACTAGGATGCACCCAAATGACCCTAGGGTCAGTCTGACCACCAGTAGAAGTAATGTCAAAACTTTTAGCTTGCCCACTGCCTTGCTGGAAGCACATTTTTCCCCTTTCCCAGACAGATGTTGGCTTCCCAGCAAATAACTAATCCTAAAGGGAAGTGTAAGTAAGACAATTCTTGGGGGAAATGTAGGTAAGACAATTCTTGGGTGATGATCAGCAAACCACTTATCCTATTTCATCTCTTCTCAAGCAGACTTTGCTCTTTTCCTCCCTGGATTCCCATGGTTTATTGTTCAGGGGAATTTTTCCAAAATAAAAGCTCATCTGGGAATCCCAGGACTTTTAACTTCTACCCCTCAGAGTTATTTGCTTGAACTAGTAATAATGCTTGCTAAGAATAAAAAACGCTAAATTTTTCAGATGAGAGCCCATTGCTGTATTTCAGTATATCAGAAATAATTTCTTTTCAAGATCACTGAAATGGACTGCATTGAAAAATATTTTTAATATCAGATTTCCTTTCCACCGAAAATAGTAATAAAATATTTCTCTTTCAAGTTAGGGAAAAAAATCAAAACTTCTGAATCCATTATAAAAGAAAAAATGCCTGTTGTCTGTCCTGCCTTAGGAAAAAAACACTCTGAGTGGTATAAATTCACACTAAGTTCTCATAAAACTAATGTTTCTGAAAGTTAATTTTGGTGATTCTTCAGTCTTCTTTCATAATTTTCTAATGTGTGCCACTGACAGACAATACACAGTAGCTTAATTATTATCTTCTGCTGTGTGAGCATGCTGTGAAAAAAAGATTATGGGGAGCAGGAGAAGAAGGAGATAAAGTATCCTGACACAAATTAGTATTTAACATACATTTTGAAATCAGTCTGCTGCCACTGTCCCTGTGTCTTCAACTCTTTAGATACAGCATACCAGGGAGCCCATCAATTTTATTTCCACAGCAGAATATAGAATAATTTTGTGGGTTTTTTTTTTTTTTTTTTTCTTCTCCTTCTTCCTTTAAACAACATCTTTCCCAAAAAGAACAGACATCTGAGGATGATTACAAACATTGACTTCATCTGCACTGGGCTCTGTAACAATCCGACTAAATGATTTAGGGAGAAACACTATTTTTCTACTTGTGATGAGCATATTTTTCATGTTGGGATACCAGGATTTTCTGTCTTGTAGAATAATAATAGCTACAGTTTAATCAGATTGAAAAAGTAAGTAAGATTGTGTTCAATACTTAACTCACAGTATGTAAATAATCCCTCTATGTTCATGTTACTATTCAGTTCCTCAAGAAAATGAATGAATGCTGTAGGAACACATTAAAACACAAATGCCATCTAATAAACCTGAACGACTATACAGTTTAGTTTTAATTAAAGAACTGATTGAAGCTGGTTTGGAAACATGATTGTTCATTTCTATCTCAGTAAAATTTCTGAAAAGCATTTTTCAGTAAACAAGTCTGTAAGAATGTGGCAGAAATTACTATAGTTGGAAAAAGCCAACAGTAATTTCCCATGAGTACTCTGGAAAAGCTGATGTAAAGAAAAATTCTGTAATCTGCCATGTAGGCTTTACACAGAAATCTAAAAAGGGGAAATTGGTTGTAGATATATAAAATAGTAGTATATATAAAGCAGAATTGGAAATTCAATGGTCTTTTCTTATAACAATAATGGAAAAGAACATACATTTAAATAGAGATTTGAAAAATACCAACTCATGTGACATAAATTTACTTTCATTCAATGTGATTTTTTCTTGTGGAACTCCTTGTTATGAGAAATTCTTGTAAGCCAAATGAGAGAATAAAGCAAACAAAACAATGAACACAAAAATCCAAAACTAAACTAAAATAAAACCAAACCAAAAGAAACAAAAGCTCTTGAAGTGGGTCCTGGAATTCTTGGAGCAGGTCCAGAGGGGGGCCACTAAGATGATCAGAGCACTGGAGCACCGCTCCCAGGAGGAAAGGTTGAGGGATACAGGGCTTGTTTAGCTTGGAGAAGAGAAGGCTCTGGGGAGACCTCATTGCGGCCTTCCAGTACTTGAAGGGAGCAAATAAACAGAAGGGAGAAATGCTGTTTATGAGAGTGGATAATGATAGGACAAAGGGGAATGATTTTAAACTGAGACAAGGGGTTTTTAGTTTAAATATTAGGAGAAAGTTTTTCACTCAGAGGGTGGTGATGCACTGGAACAAATTGCCCAAGGTGGTTGTGGATGCCCCATCCCTGGAGGCATTCAAAGCCAGGCTGGATGTGACTCTGGGCAGCCTGGTCTGGTGGTTGGTGACCTGCACATAGCAGGGGGGTTGAAACGAGATGATCATTGTGGTCCTTCTCAACCCAGGCCATTCTATGATTCTATGAAAAGCAATCAATCAAACATTTCAACAACAACAACAAAAACAGGATAACAAACACTATTTCTTAGCATAAGCTAAGATGTAAAAATAGCGTTGATTTAAAAAGCCATTATTCACTACTTTCTTCTGGATGATTGCTTGCATCTTGTCTCACTCACATCTCCTTTGGGGTTAAAAGTGCACATGTACTGTTGCAGTGCAGCAACCCATCTTTCACTTTAATATTCTCTCAGTATAAAAGCAGCATCACCTTTTTGTAAAGCTTTAGAGTTGACAATGATGCAACACCAAATAACCAGTTGTTCTAACCTAGCTCAAACAAAAGCTAGCAAAAAATACCACTAGTTCTTCCAGTTCTTCCAGACCACAAACAGGTCTTCTGCCAAGCTTAATGCAATGACATCAATTGAGAAATCCAAACTTGCCTTTGGGAAAGGGACTTTTAAAGGTTAGATTTTTTTATTTGGACTTTCTCTTAGTCAAAAAAACATTTCCAATAAAATAAAACAATGATTAATTTAAATTACTCTTCAGTGTTTTTGCAACATTTTATTTCGAAGTGCTTTTTGGTCAGGTTCATCCTGTCCTAGGTAAGTTACTAAGCAGTGTTTTCAGCTATTGTAAATTTTAACAATGAAGAGCATATAATTACCCTGAAATCAATAAATGAGCTTTGCTTTAGGTCATTCCCAGTCATCAGTGGGTTTGATAGCTTCCATCTTAATATTATTAGCAAATGATTTCATTATATTATTATAAGAAAAGCGATGTAATGTTAGCTTCTCTTGGAATATGCTTTTTTCCTTTATTAGTATTTTAAGAGGAAATTTTACTCCTCGTATGACACTTAAGTCTTGTCTTTGAATACAAATGCAGAAGAATTATGAAAGAGGATGAAGAAATATGAGAACTTAACCTGTTTACAAAATTATGTTAAACATCGAAGGATGACTTTTTTGTCTCCAAGCATCACCAAATACCAGTAAATGTGTCAAACAGCAATAGCAAAGGAAGATATGAAAATAGATGTTGTCTAAAGATGAGTTTAATTGATTTTTCAAAAATTCTGTAAGCTAAATCATATTATTAGTCAAAGAAAAATGGTTTAGCTTTTAACCTATTTTGAAGAAAGTGATTGTCAAAAGGGGGAGTTGACAGGAGATAGCCTTTTACTTTTGCAAATCAAGGTCAGAATGAAATAAATGGTCCCTCCAACAACGTTCATGATTCAAATGAAATCCACTGAGCTGAGGCTTAAACAAAAAAATCAAGCCTCTATTCATATTCAGAAGATTGTCTCACTGAAACAAACAAGCCCTGGGGTAATGACTCAGTGCAAGATACATGGACATGAAATTACCAGGGAGGAAAAATTATTTCATAATTTTAGATGCTTCTTTCTCCAACACACTGACTGATTCTTTAAACTGTTCCTCTTTCCTACTGTATCGGTCCTTAGGCCTCTGGTTCACTCACATTTCATGGAAGATGTCAAATGGTGTCAGTTTTCTGGCTTCATTTTCATAAGCTCTGGTGCTTTCAAAGGGGAATTAGTTATCTGAAATTTAGGTTATATGCATTAAAACATTTACTATCTGCAAGATTTATCCAACTTATAAGGACTTTCATCGATTTTCAGCAGCTGAAAATCAGCTAATTTGCTTTACAAACTTTCTTATGCTTTAGGTCAGTACATTCCCTACATCATATTTATTTGTTTTCCCTTTACTTTTTTTTTGCAATATTCACATTGATAAATACTTTCTCACGCAATGTTTCCAGTCAGATCTTCTGTGTTAGTTTTTTTTGTGTTTGAGTTCTTGCTCTAACTCCTAATACCCCACAAGAACTGAATTTGGAAGGAAGGAATGAAAAAAGCATTTTCCTGTAACCTATTTAATGAGATTTCTGTGAGTGAGAAATAAAGAATTTTTGATGAGGGAAATTTACTTACAGTTTTACTTTCAGGTTGATTTTTCTCAATTGAAATCCATTCTCATTTGAAGTTCAAACTCCTAGATATTTTGACTGATTTTGATTGTCTCCTAGACATAGAAATAATAATTACAATTTTATTGCAGTGATACGGAAAAAAACCATCCCTTTGCCTGTACTTCCATAATGAATTGAAACCTAACCTGAAACTCCTGGAATTCAAATCGAGACAAAACAAAGACAAGATGCCTTCCAAAAAAGAAAACAAAACAAAGAAAACATATAATCCTGCAAGGTGTCCCCAGTCATTCTATAAAGTATTTAGACAAGATGATTTGAGATGATCATGATGTTGAAGCCCATGTTAGCAACAGGCAGTAAAATAATGTTCTCATAATTTCATAAATGCTTTGGTTTTTGTGTTGTTTTTGTTTTGTTTTTGTTTTTCCTCCCAAAAAACCAGCTTCCTTTCCCATGTCTTTCTGCAATAAATTTGACTTATGAGGCATGTCTGCAAAAATTACTTGCTCATCAGAAACAGACTTTATTTCATGGAGAATTGTTATCTGGGTTAACAGATGACATTACTTCTAGATATGTTACTTAAGCATTATGTAGACATCACTTTTGTGTAATGATAGTATATTTGCTGTTGGAAAGCGTGCTATGCTGCATACTAAAATTGTATGTGAATTTTTGTGATATGTTCACTAAGGTAGGAAAAGAATAAATACTGGAAAAAAAAAAGGAAATGCATCATTTTTTGCTTGAAAATGGAAGGGAAGGTTTGCTTACAAGAGTCAAAAATAAAATAGAAATAGATATACAATTACAGCACAGTCAGAAGAAACTCAAATTTTGAGAGAACAAAATTGCAGAATGGACAAGTTGTGACTACATTCATTCACCATAATGTAAATTGTACAGTATTACATTGAGAATGAAATACAAACAAACAAAAAAAAAACCACTCTAAAACAAAAAACCCACTCTAAAACAAACAAGGAAAAAAACCCACCAAATGTAAAAAAAAATTAGTTTGAAATAAAATAGCACCATTTGAAATAATTGAAGGCATATTAAAATATGTATATTTTAGGTTAAAGACAAATGAAATTAATTAAAATAATCTACCTTATGTTGCTCATTGTATGCGAAACTATTTCATAGAAAAAGTTCTGTTTCTGCTTTCATTTAGATTGTCCACTTTCTTTGTATTAAAAAAAAAAAAAAAAGATTCCTGTTTTCATTTATATACAGTATTCAGTGTGTGGTTTTGAAGGTACATATGTATATGTCTATGTACAAGTGTTTATGTGCTTGCACTTATATGCATACACAGGAGTATGAAATTATTAATTCTGTAGATAGTATTTTCCTATATTGTCATTATTACCTCTCAGCCTTGACAGAAAACATCTTTTCTTGCCTTTTATAATTCACACATATATCTTTCTCCTTGTCTGTTGTTTTCCATAAATGTACTTCCAGTTAAGGGCAGAAATTCTTGTCAGTCCTTAGTGCACAACTTTGTAAAACTACAAAACAAAATGCACTACTTTGCAACTTAACAGAAGTATTGAGCAGTCACTCATTATCTCTTAGAATCCATTCTGCATTACTGAACTTGAACAAACCTAAGATATAATCTTCATGTCATCTTTGGAAACACTAGCAGACTGAACTCAGCCTTTCCTTTTAGAGTCAAGAAAGGTGCTAGCTAGTTTCTGAGATCATCTGTTAAAAGAAGAATGTTCTTACTTGTTTGCTTTCTATTTTATGTGTTTAAATAAAGTGATCATTACATTATTAATTTATATGTTCTATTATGACTGTGAAAAGCTAATTTCTTGTTTTTTGAAGATAAGACCTTCCAGTGTTTGGAATTTAAATACAGATATCTGGAAGCAACGGTGATGATTTTGTTGAAGGATATAATACAACATGATGATGTTAATGTAATAGTCTAGTAAGCGAGACTTGAATCAGCAAAGCATTTATGCTTGGCTTTGAATTCTCATTTATTTTAAACAGCCTGAAGCCTTGCCTTCGATATCAGAATGGTGTAAAACAGATTTAATCAAATGTGGATAAAAACAGGTTAAATTATAACTGATTTTTAAAAACAGAATTGGACCTTGAACACTCATTAGTATTGTCTGAAAGTATTCACATTTATTTCAGCGAAAGAAAGAATTTTAAAAATGTATGTGATAAGACTCTCAGATGTGTTAATTCTAGGGAAGATGAAACAAAATTAAGAACAACTAAACTGCCATTGAGAAGGAAAAAAAACTGTTAGAATGAATATAATTCATCTTTAACAGATTTAAATGATTCTAAAAATGCGAAACCTATTCTGCCTAGCTGGAAAGAAGGTTAGCATTTGTACTGAGTCGAGTATATTGCCTATTTTATGCATTAAAATTCCTCTCCTACATCAGTTAAATCATAAGTGTGTAAGAGAGGACAATTCTTTTACAGATGGAGGATGAGACTGTAAACGGTTCCTGTCTTTGTCATAATAGATAGTGCAGTTAAAATCTCCCCCCAAAATCAGCACATTCTGAGGCAGACAATTTGATAAAACCCTACTAATGCATTAATTCAAAAGAGCTCCTTCCTTTCTGTCTATAGTGGAATAGAAGTTAATGAAGCAAACACAAATTTGATCAAAGTTGTGCTGAACTTTTAACAACTGTTCTAATACTATCAAACCAAGGTTTAAAATAGGAATGCCATAATTTGTGACGGAATCAAACTAAACTTTCTTTTCAGTGGAAACTGGTTTTCTATCAACGCCATGGATTATCAGTTCTATATCGTATGAAGACTTTCTTATATTTGAAAATCATGTTCCCAGCTTGGCTTACCTCTGGTAGCAGTTTATAGAATATTTTGGTTCAATTTGTCGTCTTAATATCTGAGTGGAGAAGTGATTGAGAGATGCTCTTCTTTGCTATCCACTTATATGTAAGAAATGAAGAATATGGTGAACTGCTTTAGTCATAAAAGAGCTTCTTTAGCTTGTAGCCCTGTGTATTTTTATTATGTTTCTTCATCTCTCCCTTTTTACCATGTTTGCTGCACACATCTCGCATACATTGCTGTAGGCTTGTTCAGGGCTTAACACAATAGGATTATTCGCTATAACTGTGATATCTTATAGAAATTCTAATATACTTCTAGTGACATGGAAATGCTTCATTTTGATAGGACCCAGCTAGGCAGAAAACATTTGACCGAGAGAGAGGCTGCACTTATTTACGTGTCTGTCTAAACTTTCAAGGACATAGGGTTTGTAGAACTTACTACTAAAGAAGCGACTTCAGAAAGTGGGTCCCACTGGTATGCGAAGGGACAGTACTTCAATATTTTACTGCAAAGGTTTGGATAAAATCATCTGCTCTGACTCATTTTCACTAATGCAGACTAAAGGAGATGATTAACAGCATCTGTCACACAGAGATGTAAGAGACAGAGTGCATGATGAGAGGGGCTGGGAGATGTTTCTTTTGGATGTGGGTTATGAAGTAAACTGCTACTTTCAGAAATACCCTGACAGAAATGAAGGCAACATAAGCATTTGTAGTGCAATGAGGTTAGTAGGCAGAGCTGGACTGTAAAAATCAGGGTGTCCAAGGCAGAAACTTGTAGCCCTGAGCTCCCCAATGTTTTGCTGACATGGTGCTGGGGTGCTCGGATGCAGGGATGCAGGCTGAGGGATAAGACTTGAGTAGCCTGAGGGCAACTAGGTCTTTCCCTGACCATGTGTTACTGAACAGGGCAACTATAGCACTAAGCACTAAAATGGAGAGAAAAGAAAGGTATTTCCATACCATTTGCTCTTTCAAATAGTGTTACTGCACTCTTTGCATCTGTTTCCATGGAAAAACATAGAACACAATACAAGACAAATTTGGAGTGACCTATGTAAAAAATCTAATGCATTTTTAGCCTCACTACAAACATGGATGGACTATGTTGCCTAGAGATACATGTGGGAATTGAATTCTACATGAAGGGATTATTGATAAAATTCTTTTTCAACAGTGCTGACAATAGTTTTCTGGGTAATGACTAGTTTCACAGTATTTCACATGGATAATAGAAGTAAATTCCTATGAGTAACTTTTCTTAGGAAAAAGCATCTAAAAGTAGGGTAATTGCTTTTAAAAAGAGTTATGTGTATTTGTGAATTAAAAATAGCAAGTGAGATAAACTGAATCATGAGAGATGTCCTTCCTCTGCCAACATACTGGATCTGTCTGGATCTCGATTGCTGACTAAATTTCAGCCATGTAGCAGGACCGTGCCACAGGGCATGGTAGGTGGTTAGAGGAAGCTTTCATTTAAGATGCTAATTCTTACTTGGCAAATATAGTTTTTTTTTCTGCAGTGCAGAATGTGAATTAATAGTAAAAAAATGAGAAACATTGCAAGCTTATGTCTTTCTCTTTCTCCACATATATATGATGAAATTATATAAAACTGGCTAATGTTCTAAAGTATCTGTATAATAAATGTGTGTGTATATAATATGTGTGTGTATACTAGCATCACAGAATCAAATTGTTCCACCTTCTAAAGCTACTAATGAAAACTTACAAATGAAAAACCATTCGGGGTTGTGCATGTTTTTCCTCAGGTCTACTTACACGAAAGGAGTCTTGTGACACAGTGAAGAAGCAGCACATGATATCTCCTTCAGAAAAAGAATCAGTGTATCTTCATCCCCAGTACTGAGAACATCCTTCTGGAAGTTTAAAGTTGTTTCACACCCAAAAATATGTAAAATTTTCTTTTGCAGTTCACCAAATAATAATAATGAAAACCGTTACTTTTCTATTGGTCTCTGAAATCTTTTAATATCAATTTATATTATCCAGTTTGCTATGGCACTGTGTGTAGTACTAAAGTTCTCTGTCATTGGTGTCTGTTAGTATGTGACTCAGTGGCACAGTGCAAACTCTGGATGCTCTTTAGGAAATTATGAAGCTCTGAATTCTCTGAAGCTTGTTAAAAATAGCAGGAAATCAATGAGTTTTTGTGTCATTCCTCAGAACCAGTGTGCCAGTATGTGATTGTGCTCTACCTAAGAATGTACAGTGTCCACTGTATATGTATGTGATACTTACAGAAGTTGTTGAACTGGGGATACATTTTATCAAACTTGAATTTACAATTTATTTCAGCAGAAGATTATGGTTAGAACAAGGGCTAGATATCAAATATATACTTAGGTTTAGAATGTATGTAAATGACGTTTAGCATCTGCGTAAATGTGAACTAAAAAGAATCACAGAATCACAGAATCACAGAATCACCCGGGTTGGAAGGGACCTCAAGGATCATGTAGTTCCAACCCCCCTGCCTAGCAGGGCCACCAAACATACACATTTAGATCAGGTTGCCCAGGACCCTGTCCAACCTGGCCTTGAACACGTCCAAGGACGAGGCATCCACAACCTCCCTGGGTCCGTTCCAGGGCCTAACCACTCTCCTTGTAAAGAACTTCCCCCTAACATCCAACCTAAATCTTCCCTCCTTCAACTTGGATCCATTTCCCCTAGTCCTGCTATTGTCAGCCCTTTTGAAGAGGGTGTAGGTTCCCTTCAGGTACTGATAGGCTGCAACGAGATCACCCCGCAGCCTTCTCTTCTCCAGGCTGAAGAAATACATAAATGCAATGAAATCAGAGTGAGACAGTATTGGGACAATTACAATTCAGAAAATTTCTCTGAGGACAAAAGAAGCTATCAGATTGTGTTGCTGATGCAATGTGTGTTACAAATCATATGGTTTCCTCTATGGTTTCTTCTTTTGTAATAAATCCAAAACGCTCCTTGAAATAAATCAGTTCCTTACATCCCACCCTAAAACCTCTGTGAACCTTTATTGGAGTATGCTGAGTGCAGCCATTGAAAAGGAATTAATTTTAAGATCTGAACATAAGCTGTGAGATTATTTTCAAGACCTGTAACAGTTCAATATTTTTGAAGTAGTATCTGAAAAGGGCAACTAACTCTTTAAAGTACTACTTGTACAGACCTAGTAGTCTCAGGCTATCTGAATTCTGTACAGATTTGTTGAAAGTTGCTTGTTTTTTATTTCTTCAGGAAAGTATTTGCAAGAATTGCAAAGAATGCAATAGTAACATAACATAGTAAATAAACAGATCAACAAATGAATAAATAAAATAGGGAGATCAGCTAATCATCATTCTCCATAGGTTGCTCCCAAAGAAACACCTCCAAAGTATGTCCACGGAAACTAGAGCAGATTCAGTTAGCACAATAATGCTATTTGGTAGAGCAAGTTCTGAGCTACAAAACACTATTTTTCAACGTAGTCACCACTAGTAGCTGTGTTTTCACCAGCAATAAAGAGTCTGCATACTATGCTCATAAATCTCTGCAACGACAAAAGTGATCCGCTCTTAAGCAGGTGCTATGATGGAATTATTGATAAGAAAATGTTGTCCATGCTGTACAATTTTCTCAGAGCTCACATCCACTGTTTGGTCTCTATAAACATTCAGCAAGCATTACTGAATGCCAGTGGATGCAATTTTTTTCTAAATGGAGAAAGTCAGTTCCACACCTTTGCTTCATATGCACTTCCATGTCAGATGCCATTTAGTCAGACTGCCCCTCTGCATTTTCCTTGCTTCTGCATGTGATTCATTACTGTACTAAGGAATAAACTAATTTTGTTTCAAGTTATCAAGCTAATCTCTCCTGAAATCAATAGATGAAGATGTATGAATAATGAAAAGAGGTTGACGTAAAAACCATTTCACATGTCCAAGATTATTATATAACTCACATTATCTAGCTAAGCAGAGGCACTATACTTCTTTGTCCACTAAGATAACTTTGAATTATATTAAAATATTTTCAATGAAAATTACATTAAAAAAATAAAAAGGGAACATATCTCTTTTTATCCCTAGGACTTTGCAGTCAGAGGTTACTAAACTACTTAGACTATATCAGTAATTTAACTGTTGCTTAGTGAAAGGAAGTTTCAAAGTTCATTATTACAGCTTTGATGCTGCTGTGGCAATACACAGAGGCTGATTAAATGTTAAACATACTGTACAAATATTTACTTAGTCTTTAAATTCATGTTATTATTTCAATAAGATTCAAACATGAGTATGGATGACAGATATCCCCAAAATTCAAAGCATGTTTTAAAAATGCTATTATTATTTTTTTCTGCTTTTTCTTTAGCTGGACTTTAAATTCAGATCTCTAGCTCTGTGAATGTAGAAGTGTTTTAGAAGGCTTAGAAAGCATTGCAGGCCAAGAAGAATCTACTGATCATAGTCATTTGATTGCAGAATTTAAAAGAAACAACCAAGTATCTTTTCCTGGCATATGTCATACATGATGATGAATAAACCAGTTTTTAAGAGTAATAATTTTTTTTTTTTTTTTTTTTTTTTTTTTTTTTTTAATATATTGGTTTTTACTGAGTCAAGGTCAAATGTCAAACAGCTGTCATCAGGATTGGAGTGGGAGTGTGTCACACACAGTAAGGTATTCTGTCTGATGCAAGTGATGTTTGATTGACATTAGATATGGATGAACTACAACATGTATAGAGTGAATTGCTGCAAGTGGACTTTGCAGTAGTAGTATAACAATCTTTGATATTGCCCATATCGCCACAGAGTTACCTTGTACTCTGCCTGCCTTGGAAAGAAGAAAAGCTGAATTTTATTTTCACAGAATCATTCAACTCTGGGAGCTGCAGGAGACCTCCAAAGATAACTCAGTCCAATCCCCACTCAAAGCAGGCTCCCTCCATCAGGATGCACAGGTAGGTATCCAGATGGGTCTTGAATATCTCCAGAAAAGGAGACTCCACAATCTCTCTGGGCAGCCTGTTCCAGTGCTCTGTCATCTTGATATTGTAGAAAATTTTAGTGAACAATAAAACTTAAAGAAAATATTTCTTTAACAACGAACAAGAATGGGAAAAACAAATAAATAACAAAACAAAATTAAAAAAAAAAAAACCAACAAAAAACAACCAAAAAAAACCCCCAACTCTAAAAAAACACAGCTTTCTTTCTGTAATAGGTTTGACAAATATCCGTCATGAATGGCCCTAACAAGGAATAAGGTCATAGTAAGACCACATAAGGCACTGCAACAGATTATCTCCTGAAATTACCTCCAGTGTTACAGACCAAGGGTGTGGTTCATTCTTGGCTTGGCCATCTGTAGCAAAGAACGTTGTATTTGAAATGTAGAAAAGTTTAATTAAAATGTCCACTTCTATAACAAACTGAACACCAAAGTTTCACTGGAAGTAAGTTGAAGAGTTTTATTTATTACAAAAAGAAAGTAGCATGTTCCCACCCACTTTACATTAACTTCCCACACACAAGCAGAAAGATGAGTGCAATGCAACCTATCATAGAAATTTTATTAAATTTAAGCCTTATAATAACTTGATGTCCACTGAAACAATGAAGTCACAGTGCTGAATAGCAACTATCAAAATAGAATGAGAAAATTACATTTAAAGATGAAGCAGAAATATATCTGACAAAGCAAACAATAACAAAGCAAAAAATAAAATTATTTTTTTCCAGAGCATTCACAAGTAGAGATTTTCCACATAACTGGATAGCTATTATTGAACTAATAAAAATATCACTGTTATTAAGAAATAATGTAACAGTTTTATCTTTGCGTAAAAATTTAAAACTGGAAAAGGACTTTATATTTATGCATGGGAAAATCATCTGATTTCTCTTCTACTATATTCACTGGTGCTTGAAGAGTGTGGACATGTACATTCCAGTTCAAATGGGTACATACAGCTCTCTTTTGTTTCTCTTAGTGGAAAACAAAATTTCTTCAATTGGCCAAATGAAATCAAACAGAACCAAAGAGCAACAACAAATAAACCCTACGAAATCCACATAATTGTGTTTAATGCCTACTGTGCCTACTCTGCCTTCTCCTAACCCCCAGTCTGACCCTCCCCTGATTTGGTTCCATGCCATTAATTCAATTGACGGATTTAAGATCTGAGGTGCTAATATAGCTAATGCTAATTGCTGCTTTCTATGCCTACGTTAGGAGTGGTTGCTCCTACCATAGAAGACTTCGTCATTTCCTTGTTTTTGTAGTAGACTACACTGCCTTACAACAACTTTCAAAGAAGTTGAATCCCATTTAGTAAAGGTTTTGGCATCACATCCTGAAAAAAGTGTACAAATCAATGTGTAGAATGTTAACCTGTCACAATGCATAAATGTGTTTTCTTGTACTGTCTTCTAAAGAGAGTTTTATCAGGAGTCTTTCTCCATCTGTGAACAATAAGTCAAATTCAACTGAAAAATGGCACACTCTGAGGTGTGAAAATTTCATATGAAATGTAGAAAATGGCCCAACTGGTAGCCATTAGGATGTCAGAACTCAGAGAGAACTATTGTCCCTTCACGAGAAAGCAAGGAAAATCTGCAGAGATAAATCTACACTGGGAACACTGGCAAATCTATTGGATGGCAGATAGCATTCATGGGAAAGAGAAGATATTTTGAACTCTGGTAGCTTTGAATGAAGCAGATGTGCTCTGATAAAACAAGCTGTCCCATAGAGTAGATAAAACACTTGATAAGAAATGTGGAAAATGCTGCATGACAGAAGGGAAGATGAGAGATAGATTAGTACAGTTTCCATCAGACAACTTCGGTATGTTTGCCTCAACTATGCTTTGTTCCTTCCTCTAGCAAGAGCAATCATAATGGCCCTTGTGATAAATGAGCAAAGGAAGGAGCCTGGGAAATAAACAGGAATACTTCTATATTTCTTCTATTTGTGCACTGAAAATTCAGTGAACAAAAAAATAAAGAAATAATGAGTGGTCTAGAGAGTCTTCTCTAGAAACCAGAGAATATTACACTAAGGAGATACTTTTCATGTATTCACTTTCTCCCAAAGCACATATATGTTTGATGATGGCTGATATTGAATAGGTCTAAGAAACTTTTCAAACTGAAGGTAAACTGAGTTGATGAATAAGAAACACATCTTGTATTAACAAGTTTGTTTTCTTTACATTTCTTAAATCTGAAGTGGTAAACTTTGTTGTAGATCTTGTTTATATTACCGCCTCAACTGAAAATCATGATTTTCCTTGAAGGACAATGCAGCGATGATGAACTCACACTTTCCCCAGTATGTAATATATGACATCAGTAAAAGTAACTGCAGTCTATACTATTACTGAACTCGGAATAGCAATGATTAATTTGCTGCTTGGTCTGTATGCATTTGTATCAGTCAGAGGATGTTTCATAAGCATGGAAAAAAAGATGTTACCAATGCTAGAAAAATGTTATGGGGGTTGTAATTATGAGGTTTTCTATAGTTTAGTGTTCCCTTGCATTTTAGGGCTGTTTTGAAAGAATGTCAGACCTAGAATTTCTTTCTAGCTTTCTTTGCTTGTGTAATTCCTACATAATTCTATACTGATATGAAGATCAGACATAAATGAGAGACCTATGACTTAGTTCTGGGTAAAGTTTTAGGCAAAAGTAGCAAATCAGTATCTGACCTATGTTTTCCATGTGGTGAAGTTACCAAAGTAGTATATATTACCTAGCATACGCAGCACTGAATGTCTCTAAGGGATGCATTGACAAGGTGGATAGGATACATCGCGTTATTTGTTTCATGAAATACAGAAGTGGCTCTTTAACCTATCAGATGATTTAATTGTGAATTTAGCAACAGAAATCTTCCAAGAACCTTGTCTGCATTAAGTATACATGAGATTTGTGGAACTTGTTAAGCTATATTATACATATTGACTTGTACTTTGTAAGGTACTATAAAACAAGCCATTTATTTTATTGCTCCCTGTTTCAGAAATATTTACATATGTGTCCAGTAATAATGTTAATCCATAGCTACAAAAGATAATAAAATATTTTAACTTCAATAATTCCATTTTATTATTTCAGGATATAGGAAAAATGTTATATTTATCAGTAATACTTAAACTGCCAAGATAATAAATACAAGAATACAGTAAATTATTGTGCCTTACAAATAACTAATAGTCTTACTTAAATAGAAGTGGTAAAAAAGTATCACTTCCAGTTGAAAATGTAGTCATAACACACTTTTGTTAATAATTAACTTTTCATTCTCTTCAGTGGGATGAATTGTGTCATCTATTTGAAGACAGGGTAAAGTAGGATGTAGGGGTCTTACTCTTAGTTTTGTCCAATCACTTTGATAAACATACAAGCTATAACAGTTTTTTACTTTAATCTCTGTCTTCTGCTTTGCATTGGTGAAAATAAATTCCTAAAGTAGTTTCAGAGAAGTTTTAAATAATTATTTTGATATTTTTAAGGAAATAAATGATTAAATATGCAAATAATCCTTTCCCTTATATCTGGAAATGGTTCTAATAATATCCTATGTAGTATACAACATCTAACCAGTGTTGTTGCATTCTATTATGATAAGGAGAATATGTTAGAAATGACAACAAATGGACAACTGAAATGAATCTGCATGTTCTGTCAAGGTATGGAAGACAAAGCAGATGTTGTTTTGACTTTTCCAGTGAATTTTAGAATTAGCAAGTTAGTTTTTTTCCTTTTGCTGTCATTTTAGATAATGACTCAGAAACAGCAATGTACAATGGAACATTAAATTACTGTCACAGATCGGTTGCACCATCTACTTGTTCCTTCGCAAGTGAAAATCTATTATTTGAAAATATATGGACAAAAGGAAACTGTGAAACAGTGGGATCAGATTTCTGTTGAAACACTGTAACATATGATTAATACAAAACATTCCACATTTGCATTTGAAGTAGAGTGAGCATTTTCTTAAATAAAAATATAAATAGTATGTATAATTTATTTATTTGAAGGTACATTTAGAAAAGTGCCTGTGTTTTACTGTGTATGGTTTCCTTTTAACTATTCTCTATTACATATTGAATTTACACCATTAATTTCATATTAATCTGGGTATTTAGATTACTTTTTTTTTCATCATTTTATGCAACGTTTTACATACACCCTTGAGCTCTTTAATGTACAGACTTAATAGTATAAATATTTACAAACTATTGCCAAACTGTTCAATTGAGATGGAGAATACCTGTGACTTTTGTGTGTGAGGTAGACATGGAGAAAACCGGACTTTGAAAAAAAAAATCAGCCAGAACTCCTAACACTTATGTAGGTTTGCTATTAAATCTCATGGAACAGTATACTTCATATGAACCTCTATCCATTCTATACAGTCATGGATAATTTTAGCCTTCGCAAAGCTTCTCATAACCGAAACTTGCCTTGCAGAGAAAGTGTCTGAACCAAATTAAAATAGTTCTATTCAACTTTTTGGTTCTATACTTTTTGTGTAGTGAATGCATTAGACCAAAAGTTCTCCATATGCAAGACTAGATTTATCAATTTTTATGCCTATCAATCAATCAATCAATCAATCAATCAATAATTTTGTGTATGGAACACATACAAAGAGAAATGTTATCAAAAGCATGTTTCTTTAATTCCTATAATACAGAGTAATGTAAAAAAATATAATTGCCTGCAAATTATAGCACATCAAAATACTGTTCTTTCATATGTAATAAACTTACTGCATTATAAACATTTCTAACACTTTTGCAGTGTTGTCTTCAAAACAACCAAGCAGTCAAGGAATTATTCCCTTCTTAAATATTTCATAATGAATGGCAGGTAGTAAATTTTTAATATTTCCTTGTAAGAAAAAAGAAACATCTGAAAAGAAAAAATATCGTCTGTCATATTTCTGACAATAAATAAGCTTTGTCCTACCAAGATAGATATAGTTTCACTTATGAGTACACTTATAAAGCTACAGGATTTAATTTATTGTCATACTAGTGCAGTTAAGACAAAAAATTGTATGGTACAGATGCATATGTGGCAGCTACCATATTGTCTTCTGCATTTTCATACTTGAAACATGAACGTCAGTTTAATGTTAGGTATATTACAATTATTTTGACCGGATCCATTTCAGCAACTTCTCTGTAATAATCCTCATGAGCAAATATGGAGCTGTTATTTTATAAAGTTTATAGCAAACATTGCTCTTTACAGTCTCTATCATGTACCTATTAAGTCTAGAAGATATACGTCTCGCTCCAATTTATAGGAAGGAGATGAGGTTCTTTAATATCTGTATACCCGGTGTGAGATTAAGAAACAACGGTTCATATGTTGTTGCATCCAGTTTATTACTAAGACCTAATCAGGGAGACGGGGAAGGGAAGGAGTGCGATAGAAAAGATGGAAAAGAAGCAGGAGTTGCGTAAAGCGGGGATAGTCACCAGCAGGATCCAGCAGCGGACCCGTTGCACGGTGTTTGAAGGTCCCGGGCAGAACGCAGCAGAAGACGGGGAGCAGCAGCGTGGCCGGCACTGGGCAGCAGGCAGGTAGACGAGGAAGTCGAGGAGCCAATTCTTGAAGCAGCAACAGCGGTCAGGCAGCAGGCTCAGGAGAGTTCAACAGTATGCAGGAATCACCTCAATCTTCAGGAATCCTTCTATCTTCAGGAATTCCTCTCTCTCTGTTCTTCTTCATGAGGAATCTATTGTCAGAAACCTCCCGTTCTTCATGAGGAACCTGTTGTCAGAAACCTGCCGTTCTTCATGAGGAATCTGTTGACAGAAATCTCCGTTCTTCTTGAGGAATCTGTTGTCAGAAACCTATCCTCGTGGTTTTCAGTTCCTCTTTTATCCTCCTTGTTCTCCTGCCTACGTGACAAGGATGGGCCTTGAGCAAGAGTCATTGAGTACCCCCTGAGATGGCCATCATCCGGAGATGATGGTCCACACAAAGGAGCACTTCACAGCTATTTAGCTGCAGCTCATCTCGCTCTCGTTGCCCCTGGCCTTGACCATCTGAATTCCCCCAGACAAAGGATTTCACAAGCCTTGCTCGGGACTTGTCTGGACTTGAACAAGTCCATCTGTGTCCCCAGCAAGCTTTGAGACACAGAAGTTAACAGAATAATAACTTACAGAGTAGTATCTTACAATATAATTGCCCTGTTTCTTAAACAATATTTCCATTTGAAGGATCTTTATCTTTGGAGTAAGTACAGAAGTCAGGGAATGAAAGAAAATAATTTCACTATGTAAAATTATTTTGCACATAACTACGCCTCATGTTTTCCATCAGAGCTAAAACTTTTTGATTTGTTTTTTAAATGTTTTGTAATTCTACGACAGTTTGTACATTAATTTTTAAAGAAGTGTTAGGGGGATTTGGGATATGGATTTAATAAAACACCAAATATTTTGAGAAAGTCTTTTGTAATATCTCAAGGGAAGAGAAGGAGAGACCTCCTTAGGATAGAAAGCTCAGGCCTTGGAGGAAATTTAAATAAAATTTCTTGGAAATATCAAAGCAGTGGTTCTGAACACATAATGCACAATTCTACCTCCAATGAAAATTAAATAAAAAAAATCTACTGAAAGAAAATACTTTTTAAAGTTAAAACTCTTTATCTCAAAATGTTAAAATATACACATTTTCTTTCAATAAATCAGCACTTGAAATTAGTTCTGAAGGAAATTTTTTAAGTGTCTCATTGCATCTTTAAATATTGCAACAATTAGTGGAGGATTATGGAGCAACATCTATTGCTTTCACTTTAAGAAAATTTCAACTGGCACCAAGGAGTTAAAAGCATTTTGAAAAAGAATTTTATACATAACATGGCAGGGCTGGCTAATGGAGCACCATCCAAACTGGTTACACTGGATTCTTTCAATTGCCAGTCATGAG
The DNA here is from genome assembly GCF_026119805.1 of Tympanuchus pallidicinctus. Taxonomy (NCBI): domain Eukaryota; kingdom Metazoa; phylum Chordata; class Aves; order Galliformes; family Phasianidae; genus Tympanuchus; species Tympanuchus pallidicinctus. The sequence continues at coordinate 69,889,091 of NW_026294747.1, forward strand.
AAGAATTCAAAAGGTCAGGCATATTGCTCTATCGGATTTCAGGAAAAGTGAATGCTGGTGACTGTAAGAAGTTATTTAAAGACGAGCATTTTATTTCTGTGTGTAAGCTCACAAATGTCATCTAACATTATTAACAAAGAAAATAAAAGCATCATTTTCATAGTGGCATCATAATCTAAAATGTATTAGCCCTCCATAAAAACCTTTCCTACGAAATAAGTGTAATATCTAGAATTTTAAAAATAATAGCAAGAATCAGCTGAAAAGATGCTTTGGTTTTACCTATATTATCCGAATTAATTTTGGTTGTAATCAGACCCTGAAGAAAGATATTGTGCACAACAAGTTATTTTCCTAAAACAAAACTCTGCTCCTGACTATAAAATGTACTAGATATGCATTTTGCCTAAAGACATAAATAGTTAAAAATACCAATACAAGTGAATTCCTGCTTCCATCGATGTCGTTCACTTTCTCTTTTTATAAAAAGAGGGAGAAGAGGAGAGGAGAGGAGAGGAGAGGAGAGGAGAGGAGAGGAGAGGAGAGGAGAGGAGAGGAGAGGAGAGGAGAGGAGAGGAGAGGAGAGGAGAGGAGAGGAGAGGAGAGGAGAGGAGAGGAGGATAGGGAATGGGGGTTGTGGGGGAGGGGAGGTAAGATTTCCCCATTTTAATTCCGAATTTCTGTAGTACTTTCCAGTCTAGTGTGGCTTCTGTTGCACAGGCTGCTCAGAGCAATTGAGTTAAAACTTTTGCTACTACGTTTCACAATACAGACTCAAACATCACACTATTGTTCAATACCTTGTCAGGTTTCCCAGTTTTCATGATAATCTATTTAGGGGTAAATGCTGTTAGAGCAGCAGCTATTATTTCTTGTTATAATGTTCAGTACTTCAAGTTGTTGGCATACCACTCCTTATCCTTTTTACCCACTCTTTCCTTCTTTTCTCTTGACTTTAGTGTACTTCCATTCGTATTTCTGCTAAATGCCCCAGGGAAGGTTTTTGCATTTATAAGGAGCAGATAATAGATGCATTCACTTCAGTGTTTGCCATCTTGGCTTCCCTTTAATGTAATTCATTATTCTGCAAATATACGGTACATAGTGCTGCCAAGATAATTTGTATCATAATAATGAGCTATTAATTAACATCCAAGAACACATGTTTCTTCCAACAAATTGTGGTAATAATATAATTAATGAAATATAAAATTTCTCTCTACACAGGAAGACTGACTCTGATATTTGGAATGCTGCATTTTGTTTGTCAATAACATCAACAACTTATAAGTCTACAGAAAGGGGAGGAGGGAAACAAAGAGATTCTAGTTGAGTGGAAAGTGCAATGGTTGATCACAGTCTATTTTGCTGCTTTTGGTGGCGCTAAGAAAGATATGTGTCATGACTGTTGCATTAAGGAAAGAGTAATATAAAACTTCCAATCATCATTGCTTAATCTGACCTGAAGCTCACCACTTGCTTCTCTAGCAAGCCAGCATTATTGAGAAGAAGATGTAAGTGGCTTAAAGAGAATTAATAACAAAATCTGAATAAAACCTGTGCTGAATTCAAAAAGCTTGTATAAAACCTGTTTAATTTCATTGTGAATTTCATTAACTCCAACAGAGGTAGACAATGAATTTTCTTATAGAAAGCTCTCCTTGATCTTTATGAGGGCTGCTGTGAAAGTAATGCCTCCTAGTTTATTATGTTGGCCCATGATGTCAGAGGCAGATGTTGGTTGTATGTCAGCAGGGGCTGAACTTTCCCATCAATATTCCATTACATGTTGTTGTGGTGTGAGAGATGTTGACAGAGGAGCAGTCTGACAGAATGGCATATGACAGAAGCGCATATGAAACAAAGGTACTGGAATGAGTTCCTTCGTGCAGAAAAAAAACTGCACCCACTGTATTTATTGATACCTTGTCTCGCTCCAATTTATAGGAGGGAGATGAAGTTCTTTTAGTATCTGTATACCTGGCATGAGATTAAGAAACAACAGTTCAAATGTTGGTCCAACCAGTTTATTATAAATCCTAATCAGGGAGATGGGGAAGAGAAGGAGGGCGATAAAAAAGATAGGAAAGAAGCAAGGATTGTGTAAAGCAGGGATAGTCACAACCAGTGTCCTGCTGCACAACATTTTGAAGGTGTTAGGCAAAAGCAGCAGGGGAGAGTGGCCTTGGGCAGCAAGCAGGTAGCAGAGGAAGTCACAGAGCCAATCCAGGAGGAAGCAGCAGGACTCAGGTAGCAGGCCCAGGAGAGTCCGTCAGCATGCAGGAATACCGTAGTGAGGAATGTGATGGCAAACACCTTTGTTTCTCTTCAGACTGTGGTAGAGCACAGAGCAAGTCCAGGAGGGACAGAGCACAGAGCAAGTATGGGAGGGAGAGGAGCAGGTCATGAGACTTCTCATGGCAGAAACCTCTTCTTCATGAGGATCTTTAAGGTCATCTGGTTCCAACACCTTCCTATAGGCAGGGACAACTCCTTCTAGTCCAGGTTGCTCAAAGCCTCATCCAGCCTGGCCTTGAATGCTTACAGGGAGAGGGCATTCAGAACCTCACTGGGCAATCTGTTCCAGCAACTCACCACCCTCACAGTAAATAATTTCTTCCTAATAACTACCCTAAATTTACCCTCTTCCAGTTTAAAACCATTTCCCCTAATTCTGTTGCTACATACCCTCATACAAGAAGTCCCTCCCCAGTTTGGTGATGACTTTTGTTTTTTAAGTAGACATGTATGGGAAGCCTGTTCCTGCAACTACCGCACAGGCAAAGATGAACTAAGACTTGCACGTAAACAGTTAGGAGCAAGATAGCAGTGACATCCTGCCTCCTCTGTGCGTTTTCTGTGCTAGGAAGCTGACTTGGTTCATCCCACTCATGTGGACACGCTATTTTATGTAACAATAATATCTAGTAGTGCTCTCTGAGTATAAAATTATGTAAAACAGAAAAAAACCCCTCAGAGGAATTTTAAGTTGAAAGAATGTAGGGGATTATTGACAGACATAATATATCAACGTTCAAGAGCTCATAAAAGTGAGAGAGAATGGGTAGTTCCGTGGATATTTCCTGTAAAACCAGGACACACATCTTGAACACAAAAATCACAAAAAACACCGGCACAAATATTACTTAAATATCCCTCTGAAAAAATGTGCTATCACTGAAGTTACTGCAGTGAAGACAGACAAAATTTCTAATATTTATCTTCTGCAATTCAAAGTCAACAAGGAGTAAAAATCACTGCTAATCTCCACTCTTCTGTAGTTTTTATTTAAAGACCCCATGTGAACCATGTTTGAATGATAAGTTAATATGTTTGATATGTTAATCCCTGTATTTATTTTTAATTTAACTAATGAGAGTTGATTGTTATTAAAAAAGATGAGTGCTACTCTGTGAATAGTATTATTCACTACCTTCTATATCTACATCAGTGATTTGCAAAATTATTTTTCTGCTTGTGAGCTTCCTCTTCATTCTGTTTGAAATATCACCTCTTGTGAACTACTCTTCTCAATTCACTTCTGTGTACGTCATGGAAAAGCATTGGCAATCTCTAATAGCCTGGCTGCAGATCAGATATCTCTAGTCAGATTTTACTTCTTGTAATCATTCACTATGGAGGTGGTTTCTTCTCAGAAACTCAACGACAAAACACCATGTGCTTTGATTATTTTTTAAATCTCTATTCTGAGGCCTTTTGAAACAGTTTATTGTTCATGTATTCACAGATTTTTCTTGTGTTTTGAGAAAGTGACATTCTTAAACATATATTTGGTCTAGCATGTCTGCTTTGCAGACAGTCAGCACTTGGTGTTGAATTTCAGAATTCAGATGTTTGGGTAGTCAGTGATTTTTTTTGTTTTGACATTTATTTAAACAAATGTTCCCATTTTGTGTTCAGTTTTGCAAAAATGTGTGAGTTACCTCTCTGCCAAAAACAATACCTGTTACCTTCTTTTTGTTACCTTCTGCAAACAAATTATCTGTGAGTGTACACTGGTAAGAAAATTACATTGGAGCACATTGCTTTTTGGATACCATTTTCTCCACTTCTAATCTAATGGGTTTCATCAACTCCTGCATAATTTTCTAAAATTTTGGTATGAAAATCTCAGCTGTTTTTCATAGCTTTCATTTATAGATGAGCATTAGGCTTGGATTTCCATGAAAATAGTTATGAACACAGCATCTTTCACTAGAAAATTTAATTATCAGTTATTTTAAAATAAGTTGCTACTCCTGTCAGAAAACAAATTAACAGTGAAACCAAGGTAACCTCTGCTTTGTATGACTGTATTACAAATACTTTACAGCAAGTCTAGTGATTCCCACTGGCAGCATTTTGTTTTGCTAAGAAGTTGTCTCCTGTAAGTTCTCTGAGCACTGACCTGTTAGACGGGCAGAATCTCCCCATTTAAAGGGTTTAGTCCTGACTATCATGATCTCTCCACAACATGAGGGACATTCATGCTTTTTCTTTACCAGTCATCTAAATCCAATTGCACAATAGTATGCACTGAACCTATGTATGTACATTGCACAGAACAATTTTTTAAAAGATTAAACAACAGATACAGACAAGACGAAATTTTAAAAATGTAGTCACTGATTTTAGAGAAATTTCTTATGAATATATCAGAAAAGGAATGGAATGGAACAAGATAGGATAGGATAGGATAGGATAGGATAGGATAGGATAGGATAGGATAGGATAGGATAGGATAGGATAGGATAGGATAGGATAGGATAGGATAGGATAGGATAGGATAAAATACAATAGTTGGAAATGACATTCAAAGATCTTCTGGTCTAACTGCCAGACCTCTCCAGGGCTAACCAAATGTTAAAGGTTGTCTAAGATGTATATATTATTTACACGTATTGTCTACATTGATTTGTTTCAAAGATTTTTCAAAAATCTTCCCCTCTGCTCACTTGATCTTATCCCTCCCCAAACACTGTGATGTTATTGTAAACATACTGTTGATGATCTTTAATTGTGATTCTAGCCATGTGAAAATTGCAAGGATTACCTCTGTTTTATCACCTTCAAAGACAGTTATTTCTATTAAAAATATATATTGTTCTGGTATTATGTATACTTTAAAAACTTTAACAAGGATTTAGATAATACATATGCTGAAGAATCAAATGCTGCTAAGAGAACATTGTGCTGAAGACAAACTGTATGTACATACACAATGTAGCCAGATGCAAAACTGTAACCAAAAGTTTGTTTCTGTACAATGCAATTATTTTCCATATAGTACTCCAGTCAGTGCTGTTTTAAAATTAACACTAAGCAGCATGGATGAAAAGACAATGAGAATATGAGCATATGATACATACTTTCTTGGAAGTTTCTTTTCCCATAGCTTATTTAGAGCCAAAAGAATGTCTCATATTTTTGCTAGAATCACTATGCTCCTCAATAAATGCCTAATATTTTTTTGCAGTTAGAAAATTCTAAAATTCTCTCTCTTTTTTTTTTTTTTTAATATTATTATTATTTTCTGAGTGCTCCTGTCACTTACTTTTGTTTTTCTGAGGAGGAAAAGGAAAGGGATGGAATGAGTGTGTGAAGATAACTCCTCACTTGAACTAGAAATATTCCATCATTCAAAAAGGAAAACAGCTGAGAAAGAATAAATCTTTTTTTAATGTGCTTGAGCTTGTATTAAAAATACAGATGTACTGTATGCATATGAATTTTTTGATTAAAATGTCTCTTACCAGTCTGTCTCTTTAATTAAATAAAACCTGCTTGGTATTAATCAAGGCATAAAGAATTTATGCCCCAAATCCAGATTAATTAAAAGCCCAGAAGCTTGAAGAGCAGACTCTGTATAAATACTAAAATAAATCAATCTAAGCATAATATTTATGATTGGGGCTGTGTTTCCCAAAAATATAAATAACTTCAAGAAGTGATTTATGATAGATTCACTGTAGAAATACAGTTCTTATTAGAATATATTTGAACATAAAGTTAAGCAAATGGTTTGATTTACAAATATCCTTCTTTGAACACTTAGTTTTTAATCACAGTTCTATTTGTAACACTTTCTGATGGTTAATTTCATAACAAATCATGAGAAATTTACTCTTTAGTCTCTTATGTTATTTAAAAGGATAAGCTAGAAAGCATTTTCTGTGGTTCTGCGAACTTAAGAAACACAATAGGAAAAAAAATATAAAGCATTTTTCTTTTTAGGAACAATGGTGCAGAAGCACTTTCAATACTTTTGGTATTGTTAGCAACAAACACTCTTTTTGTAAGCTAAATCTTTTGGGTTTGGCCTAGAGTCCTTATGGAGGGAGAAAATGCACATGGAAATGTTGAGAGAGCTCTTAGAAAGAAGGCAGTGGATGCTGTGGTTCCAAAGCATCAGCTTTTGTATCAAATAGCAAACAATGAAAACATAAATTAGAAAGCAGAAGAAAGGGTTCAAGAGTTTTCCTCATCCTTACTCCCTGTGGTGAATCTGTGCTGACAGAAGAAAAGCTTGACTTTTCTGGTGTTACAATTCTTTATGTTTGGATGGTGATCTGAACTTCACTGTCTTATTTAAATCTTGGGGCACAGATTTTGAAATTCTCAGTTTCTAGTGAAAATTCAGCTTTGGGATTTATGCTAAAGAACATGAATCGGGAAAATTGTTTCTTTTCTGTTTAGAAGGAAAGGTCATAGTGGATGGTCTTGTCTCATTTCATCTTTAACAAGAATTGCTGAAGATCTCATAAAACTCATAACGCTGTAGAGATTATGTTCACACACTTGCCTAAACCACTAAGTGACAAGTTGATACTAAGTGCCTGTATGCAAAATAAATGGACTGCTGTCTTCACTGATACAAAAGATATTGAATACTCTGCCCAGAGAGCTGACTGATGGCTGAAGTGGCTTCACAATACTAATTTCTATGCAAGTGCAAAATAATGCAAATTATTCATTCAATTGCAAGCATTTCTTATGGTAACAATGACTGCCAGTTACCACAGCTGTGAAAATAATGCATGTCATTGCTATAGCTGTCAAATACCAGATTTAACACCTGTTTGCTAATTTTGAAAGTGCACAGCACAGGCCACAAGATAATGGGATGGGATGAGTGGAAATGTTTGAAAAAGAATGTTCAACTATATTATAAAGAAATATATGTTCCTCTCCATTTTTCTTTCCTAGCCTTCCTTTATTCCCTTTGTCTCTGGTAGAGACAATGATGTTGATAAAATCATATTTTTATTCCAAACAGTCAGGTCTTCCTTTCAATAAGCATCAGATGAGGAGATACAAAATTTGACCCAGTGTTTTTCAGGTTGTTTGTGGTTCAAGTAACCCATCTGATAGTCCCAATTTTTTGACATTTGCACATAACAGCTGGCAATGAATATTTGAATTCTAAAAGTCTCTAGTTTTTAATCTCTTGCATTAGACTTATTAATAAAGATGGATGGAAAACAGGTGTGGTAGTTGTTAAAGGGGTTATTGAAAGATATAATTGCTTAACTATTGTTTTAAGCATTCCTTTCTTGTTCCTGCACAATTTGTACTTATTGCAGCTGTAAATTGCAGCTCAGCTGGGAATGTACAGCTTTTACATTTTCTTCACTGTTTACAAATCTAAATGAGTACATGGAGCAACTCCAGGAATAGAACTCCATTTATATAATTATTTATTTTAATAAATAAATCTGAGTATTCCAAGCGATAGAACTCAGCTGAAATGTGTTAACATGTGCTGTTACAGAACTATAATCACAGACCTATAGGTGGGATCAGGGCTAGTGTTTTGTGTCTGGCTCAAATATTTCTGTACTGTGAGTGAGAGGAAAGGTGTTCAGACCTATCTGCACTGCACACTGCAATAGGGTACAGAACTCCCAAGAGATAGATGCAAACCAGAAGTCACTGTGATATGGAGTATTAATCTTGCTTTGGTTATTAGTGCATAGATTAAAAATATAAAAAAAACATTTGAAAAGAGTAGCATAATTATGCCAAAACTTTCTAGAAGCACACAAACAGAAATAGTTATTATTTTAAAAGATCTGTTTTTCTATTTTATATAGAGTGTTTTTATCTCTTAAGAACAAATAAATATTAATAATGTACATTAGAAAATAAAAACATTTCCTGCTAATGAAATAAAAAGGAACAATTAGATTAAATTGTGCATGTATGGATTAATTTGAAATCTCAAGCTAAGTATTAGGATACTGTAACATCGATTGCATAACAAATGCCAGTGAAGTCAATGTTTTTGAAGTATAGAGTCATTTACCAAATATAATGAGGATAAAATTTCTTACATATGGTAAGAAATGACAAGCATACAACAAAAAACACTTTAACTCATTATTTTGTCAGATTCTTGTACAGAAATTTTGAATTAGATCACAAAACCCATGTTCTTCTCCAGATTTTTTCCTAGTTCCCTACAGCTGTGACTCAGGAACTTCAAGATACTGCCTTTCTATTTAATAATCACAGGAAATTTGCCCAGTAACTTTTTGACATCTTAGCATCCTTAACAACTAGAAACAGATTATTTCATAGCTCAGGTTAATCTTTAGTTTAGTGTCAACCTTTAATCTTCCAGTTACTTTTTATGTACCCTATTTATTGCACTGGGAGAGACACTCCCTGTTTGCATTGTTCATGACACTTATGATTTTATAAATCTTCTCCATCATGAGGAATCCTCACCTGCTTTGCCAGAGAAGCCAGCTCATGCCCCCCTTTCTTCTTTTTATCTTCTCTGGCTCTGCCATATCCTAAGATAGAGAAACCAGAACTGGAGCACAAGTCTTTTAAGAGTAGCTGAAGGAGCTGGAATTGTTTTGTCTGGAGAAGAGGAGGCTCAGGGGAGACCTCATTGAACTCTACAACTTCCTGAAGGGAGGTTGTGATGAGGAGGGGTTTGGCCTCTTCTCCCAGGCAACAAACAGGACCAGAGGAAACGGCCACAAGTTGTACCGGAGGAGGTTTATGTTTATGTTTATGTTTATGTTAGATGTTAGGAAGAACTTTTTCTCTCAGAGAGTGGTCAGGCACTGGAATGGCTGCCCAGGGAGGTGGTGGAGTTGCCATCCCTGGCAGTGTCTGGATGAGGAGCTACGAGATCTGGTTTAGTAGCTTGTGGTAGCGGTGGTAGTGGTAGGATTTTTGGACTAGATGATCTTGTAGGTCGTTTCTAACCTTGTGATTCTATGATACTATGATAGCTTTCTCAATGCAACAAAAACTTGGAAGCCAATTTGTTACACTCTAAAATATTTACAGTGAAACTGTAAATGCAGAAATGAGAGAAAAAAAATAATTGTCATTCCTCAAACACATTACATTTTAAAATTGTTCTTTGATGATTATGTGATCTGCGGAACAGTTTTTTAGTTTTCTATGATATTTCCTTGCAAAAATTTCATCATACTTTTTATGTATTTTTGTTCCATTCTTCTGAATGAATGGTAAAAGTTTATTAATTTGTTCTACAAATTTCTGCTATGAGGTTTGCAGGTTGTTTTTTTTTCCCCTTTTTATTCCTCGTCACATCCCAACTCATTTCCTCCTTTTCTTGCCTGTCTCCATTCTCCATCATGTTATTAGTTATTCTGAATTCTTCCCAGAAAATTTACTCAGAATTAGGAGATTCTGCATGGAATTGTATGACTTTTTTAGAAGTGAAATTGCATATGAGACAAAGTTTTGAATAAAATGATGATGATTCAATATCTATGAAGTGTTAAGCAATTTTTTCCTTAAACTTATAAGATCTTGTTGGTTTTAAAAGGCTGTCTTAGGTGGACATGTGTGGAGTTTATTTAGAATCACAGAATCATTTTTGACATGGGAATACCATGTATACTGAAATAATAGGGATCTGGATAGCACTTCAAAAACTGTCTCACTACACAGATGAAATTGTGATCTCATCAGTGTCTCTGAGATACTCATAGAAAAGCTATTACTACAGTAGGCAATACTGGATGTTTCCATTTATTATTTTTAAATCACTCACTGATGGGCCAGACTGTGAGTACTGCTTGTATAACTACAAGCTGGAATTAAAAAAAAAAGTTTTTTCAAAGTGAAACGAATGGCCATAGTTTCTTTTTTGAGTGAGACAATATCTATCCACTGAGAAAGGGAGAAAAGTCACAAAAATAATAACAACCATATTCGTAGTGTTCCAAGCTATTAATTTACCTGAAAAACAAGTATAATCATTATTTCATTCTATTATTTCTTTCATTTCCTTCATTGCTATAAATACGAAACAACTGTTTCGATAAATACAAAATTTCAACTGCTTAGGTTCTTGATTTTTCCTGGGGGGGAAAAATAAAAATAAGAATTAAAAATTAAAAATAAATAAATAAATTAAAAAATTGATAGTGAGTATGTCAGTAACTCATTTAAAGATATGTCATTACTCATACAACCAACATATTACTGTCAGAATGGCCTTACTCTAAAACATGCTGCTGTACCTGGGTGCTTGCCTGATATTCCAGAAGTGACTATTTGGGCATAATTGGTGGAATTCCAATGAATTTATACTGTTTGATTAATGTGATATTTTATCAAGCTGTTAACTCTGTAACATTAACATTTTAACCTAACCCTAATTGGAAAAATTATTTATTTGTAGCATGGATAATCAAACACAAAATCAATCTTGCGTCTTATGCAGAGAATTATCTACTGGGCAGTTTGTATTTTGCATTATTTAAAGGATGTTTGTTTTTCCAGCTAATTGATTCAATAAATGGTCTTTCAGAAGCTTGAGAAGGAAATAGAACTTGAAAGCAAGGATTTACACAGTGAACATTTAAACTGCTCTGGGCAGATTCAAAGCATTCATTTTATAAAGCTATTTACTTGCATCGCCTCACTCAAAGAGAAGTAATTTCTTTAACTTGATAACTTGACGTGAGTATCACAGTGCCAGTGATTGTTTAAGTGTAATACATATATCTTTCTTGCTGTGTTATTGTAACAGGAGTCACAATGCTCCACATGAGGGACAGGAAATATCTTAAAGTCATTGCTGTAAGTGGTTGCATTATCTGAATTGATAAATCACAAAGAGCGGAACAAACTTAAAAAGCTTCAAATGTACACTGGAGATATGAGAATGTGATCCCACCAGCTCTTTTATGGTCCTCCTTTAAATTGTTCTAGCTCTGAGACAGAACAATGCAAAAAAGTGTGGCGTTGTGTGACTAATGTGCTTGTGTTTGGTGTTTGTTTTTTTAAATCAGTAATTTTTTTAACATAAAAGTTATCCCAAATTAAAATATTTCTACTTTTTGCACTGAAGTACCTAACTGTAGCACAGCAACTATTTTATACTCTTAAGTTCTCCTCAAAATGTTTACAAACTTACTGTGAATTTGTCTCTTAATTTTCAGAAGTTACAGATAAGTTTATTGTGTAATGATTATTGTTAACACAAAATTTATGCATATGTTATTTTTTTCTTAATATTTATACAAAACTTACGCATACTAAAGCACTATTTGCTACTGATTGACCATTCTTATACAGTTGACCATTAATGAAATTTAATAATCTAATAAAGTTTATTTTAAAAATAATGTATTCCCTTGTGCCAGCCTTATGACATATTTGGTGATACAGATTACAAAATGTACTGTATTATCTTACCCCTTAGCCTTTATTTGTCACTTCTTAATTGCAAATTGACGAAGAAAGAGTGTGAAGTGACTATTTCTATTTGGTGCAGCATAAGTGATGGATGGAAGTGACAGAGAAAATAAGGATGTTTCTCATATGGCAGTTGGCTTCTAGTTAATGGGGTTACACTGTTGCTTGAGGAAACCCGTAACAGAACATAAGCTTTCCTATTGCACTGACTAGATATCTACATTAATTTTAGTGGCTGGCTATACGTTAGCTTTTAACTACTAATAAGCCATTTCTTTAAGCTTTGCTCTGTCTAACACTGAGATATATAACAAAAGTGACCAGATCTGTAAAGTGCTTGATAATGGACTTGATAGGAAATGTCAACTTTCTGTGGTGTTACAATTTGCACATTTTTAATCCAGCATTATCTGCATTTTTTATGAAATCTAGTTTCCCACTCATTTTTTAAACTTAGCTGAGCAGCCACTCTTACAAAAATCAATATTCAAAATTATAATGGAAAATGAAATTTAAATAGTCATGTAAGTTCATGGATTTATCAAATCTGCTTATTGAGAAAAAGTCCCTTTTTTTTTTTTTTTCATTACTAAAGGCATAAAATACTGTCTTCAGACTCTGATCTTGAGGAGGATCTTTGTAGGAAATGGTGCATATGGAAAGGGTCTCTAAGAACATTGGAAACACTGTGGATCACAAATACAATTGCTTGTAGGGTAAAGCTCGGTTAAGGTGGGATAGTAACTCCCCTGCCTCTACAGGAATTTGATGGAGAAATTCCTAGACAGGTTGACTATGAGAACTTGTACAGATACACAGCCATGTGTGTATCCAGATACTAAAAGAACATTTCTCAAGTTAGCTATCAACTGCTAGAAGCTTGTCAGAGGTAAACCCCATCTTCATTTCTGAAGCTTCATTAATGCTAAACTGAATGCTGGTATGGAAAAGATATCTGAGGAAGTTTTGTTCCTCTGTCCCAAAATAGAAGAAAATATTCAATGACTTTCAAAGGGAAGCAACTGAGAGCAGTACAGATAGAATTTATTTATTATGTGGTGATCACTTACAAGGGACATTGCAATGCATACATCCTAACAAGACTTAAAAAGGACTGAGTTCTTACATGAATATTCACACATAATTATAAAGGAGATTATATTTGACTTCAATGGGAAAGAGGCTCTATCTATTCCTGCATACTTTATATAACGTCTGTGGAAGTAGCGATAGACTGCACCAAGGGCCAGATGTTTTGTTCCATGCTCTAGAAATCTCTTTCAAAGACTGACTTCTTGCCCTGTCCTAGTTTTGGATTGGATAACATTATTTTTCTTCATGGAGGCTTACACGACTTTGTGTTTTAGATTCTGATGACAATAATACTGATAACACACCAATGTTTTAACTGTGTCTGAGTTGTATTTAGTCAAGGACTTTTCAACTTCTCATGCCTATGAGGAGCTTGAGTGCACAAGGAGTTGGGAGAGGACACAGCCAGAACAACAAAAGGGATATTCCATACTCTAGAATGTCCTGCTCAAAAAAAAGCTGGGGGAAAGAAGGTGGATATGTTTGGAGTGATGGTATTTGTTTTCACAAAAAAAACCCTCACGTAGGACAAGCTTTACTTTCCTGGAAGTCATAGAATATCTAACAGCTGATGCAAAGTAGTGAATAAATTCCTTATTTTGCTTTGCTTCTGTGCATGGCTTTTGCCTTAGTAAACTGTTTTAATATCAATTCACTGCACTAGATCTGGTTGGGAAGGGGTTAATTTTACCCATGGCAGCCCATACAGCACTGGGCTTTGCACCTGTAGCTACAGCACCCTTGGTATTACAACAGTGTTTTGAAAACTGCTGAGCAGTGCTGGCGCAGCATCAAGTCTGTCTTGCCAACAACACTGTGAAGGCTAGTGGTACAGGATTGGGCAAGAAGTGTTGAGTGGACGTACACTCAATAGATGTAGACATGCCATACCGTATGACATCACACTCACCAAAAAAATTGAGGAAGTGTAAAGAGAAGAGTGACTCTCCATATAAAAGCACATGTTTTCCTGAGAATCACTATGTTTACATAGTGGCTGCTACCTGAGAAGTGGAACAATATCATTTGCTTTTGTAAATACAGAATAACTATTTTCTCCTTTTGCTTCCACGAGGCTTTTGCTTTTTTATTTTATTTTATTTTATTTTACTTAAACTAAGCTAATATCAGCCCATGAGACCTTTTTTCATCATATTTTATCCTCAGCTCTTTTGAGAGAAGTTGAGAGAGCAACTCGGTGTGTGGAACTTAGGTGTCTATCTGTGCAGAACCACCATGCCCATGAGTTCTTGCACTTTTGCCTTTCCAGTACTCTCCCCCATCCCACCTGGGCAGAATGACTGAGCAGCTGTGTGGTGTTTAGCTGTCTGACAGAGTTAAAACGCTGCAGTCCTTTTTTTGGCATTCATTGCGGGTTTTGAAGTGTTAGAGATGATGACAGATTTGATTGTACAGTGTTCTAGACCAAATTTATATATGCTACAGCTATTTATTTTCCACTTGGCAGGCTCCCATACCTGCCATGGGGGTTTCTTGCCTTATCACATAACAGAGTCTGATGCTTGCCATAACATGCTTTCTCATTTCTCTGTGGAATCATAATCTTGATTTGCTATCATTATGTTCATGAATATGTTCTATTGTAATATTGAACTGATACATCACAGAATGTAGCATTGATTTTATGGCTACAAAATATTTTTCATTTATGTCTAGCAGTGTAAAAAGACCTAGTATAAGTTTCATAATCACCCCCATAAATGATATACTGAGTCTTTAGCTTAGATATTGTCCAGGAAAGTCCAGCTCTTTGTAAGTAGTTTTCGAGGAAAACGTAATAGAAGAACATTTTGACAGCATAAGGCTTTGGGAAAACACTGCAAAAAGATATACTTGACATTTTTAACACTGGCAAAATAATGCTTTTTTCAGTGGTGAGTGGAGACAGGACAAGGGGAAACGGCTGGAAACTGCAGCATAGGAAGTTCCGCACAAATGTGCGCAAGAACTTCTTTACAGTGAGGGTGACGGAGCACTGGAACAGGCTGCCCAGGGAGGTGGTGGAGTCTCCTTCTCTGGAGATGTTCAAGACCTGCCTGGATGCCTACCTGTGCGACCTGGTGTAGGGAACCTGCTTTGGCAGGGGGGTTGGACTCGATGATCTCTGGAGGTCCCTTCCAACCCCTACAATTCTGTGATTCTGTGATTCTGTGATTCTATGGGACATGAGGTGTTATTCTATTGGAATGGACCAGATTGATGCCTTTCATTTCATGAATAATAGGACCTTGTGTCCTTGTCTTGTTGGCCTATAGCCTAATCTCTATATTGAATAGGGAAGAATGGGAATCTATTTTGGTGGTTAACACCCACATTTGTTTCTGGGGGAAGGCATGTTGTTGTATCCATCACACTGTTCAGCTCACCATGTCATTTTTACTGCAATTTCTTTATTTTTCACTTCTCTTTGACTTCGTAGGAATATGCCACAGTGACAGTAACAAAAGCAGGAACATTTGCTAAAAATAGATTAGGTACTTCTTAGGTAATGGACTTCTGGACAGCATTCAGGTGGTTGCCATGGCTGAGAACATACATCTCCAGGGCTTCTGTAACTTTCTGCAAAAGGATCTGTATACTGTGATAAATAGCATTATGCAAATCAGAATTGCCATGCCTGACTCCTGTAAAATATGCTATTCCTATAAAAAGCACTTCTGAAAGGAGGGGAAAAAAAGCTCAAGGGATGATATTGTACTTGTTCAAAAAACAAACAAACAAACAAACAAACAAAACAATATGGTATGTGCATGTGCATTTATTCTTAAAGCAGAAGGCTTATGCTGTCTTCCTTTCATTGGCTCTCTTGGAGTACACCTTCTCTGAAATGAACAGGTAGGCAGAACAGGTAGGCACCAAGCTGTGCATGGTGCACGACAGGGAGGGCCATTAAGAGGTTTCTGTGGTCTCTAGCAACATAGCTGTGGCTCTACGCAGAGACTGGACAAAGGGTTGAGTTGTTGATGCAGTTTAGGCCAATATAGGCCCCAGTTAATTAAGCACATATCCAACTTTGAACATGATTGCCAATTGGATTTCATTATGTGCTCCATTTGTGTGTATTGATAATATCAAACATGATATAGTCACATATAGAAGAACGCAGAGCATAAGCACATATTTTCCTCCAGTGCCCTGCATGGTTTGGGTATTTTATTCTGTTTTATGAGTAGTGTGAGAGTTTATAATAACACTGAAAAGCACTCTGTGAGGTGTCTAAGATTATTTTTCATCCCTAGCTCCTACTAAGTACCTATATGCCTATGTATTTTTGTCTATGTATCTTTTAAGATCTTTTTGTACAGCCCAGACCCTCAAAAGCTTTGAGATGCCTAAATTACATTTGGATGCTCACCCTAAATGACTTACTCAGGATCGGACTGAAAGAATTTGGAGTACAGAAATAGTTTTTTCACGTGCTTTAATGAGAAGTCCATCACTCCTTGTCAGTTAAGTGGCAAGTAAACCCACAAATGCAAATCTGGACTAATGGTTCAAGATACATTATTTTTAACTCAGATGCATTACAGTCTTTTCAAAACACTGCTGAAATAATCCTTTTTTTCTGTCCCTCTCACAAGAGTTCAGAGCTCTTCTAATTGCAAGTGACCTTGAAAGATTCTCCCTAGACAATAGAGGGACAAATTAAAATGCAGCATCCATGGCACATTTTTGTTGACTTCCCTTGAGCCTGGAATTAAAATATTTTCATTTATTTATGTAATTTTATACTGCCTGCTATACTAAAAAAGAATAAAAGGGCCCTTCTTCTTTTTTTTCTTGCAAAATTAGCATTGAATAAAGGAATCCTACTCTTAGACCATGGGAAGCAGTTAATAAAGGATGGGGAACAGTTATTAAAATATATTTTATTCAAGATCATGAAAAAATGCAGAACATTTCCTTCAGTTAAACACACTTAAGAGCTTTTTTTTTTTTTTTTTTTTTTTTTTTTCTATCTGGAATTATTATAGATTAGAGATGACAATTACGGCCAAAATTGCTATAATTAGGCCCTGTTTTAGTTGCTTATGATGATTAAGCCTTAATGCTTTTTCCGGAATACTTCATGGCCAGATGTCTGCTTCAGGTTTAGCTTAAAAAAAGTCTTTTTCAGTTTTATCAAAAAAGAACAGTCACTTCAGAGACTGAGTGGCAGGAGTGCTTGTTGGTTTGCTAGTTAACATGAGCAGAATGGTTTTTTTCCTGAGAAATGCTAGCAGTGCAACAGGGCACAAAACTGCACAGGAAATCACTGTGAGATATTTCCTCAGACTCCTCTGTTTGGATGAGTCATAAGCCACAGAAAATAACTGTTTACAAATATTCAATGGATAAAAAAATGCTTATACATTGTTCATTTGATTCTTAATTAAAAACCAGTGTACTCCACGCTCAGGCTGTCACAGTGAGTGTGGACCCTTCACAGGGAGACATGGACTATACCTACTTAGGTCTACAGTCTAATCATAGATGAAAAATGATCCTATGCATATTTTTACCATAGTATTGCTTAGAGTTGTAGGAGACAACAAAAATGAACTGAGCTATTTGCAGCAATAAGAATGGTTAATCTTAGCTAGATAAAACATTTCTTTTCCAGCTTTTCTGTTCAATCGTAGAATCATCTAGATTGGAAAAGACCTTCAAGATCATCAAGTTCAACTATTAACCTCACCTGCTGAGTCCCATCACTAATTCTTATCTCTTAGTACTATATCCACACATCTCTTAAATACCTCCAGGTAGGGGCACCACATTGCTAACCAGGGCAGCCTATTCTTGATTACAAGACGTCTGAGATATAAGACTGAATGTTGTCATTGCCACTTTAGAAATTTTTGTTTATTTTTCTACTGTGAATATCTAGTATCTGATCTTGTGTATTTTTAGTTAGCTTTAATATGTAATTAAGGAAAAAAAAGGAAATTTCCTTTAATTTTCAGTCAACCAAGGAAGCCTGGCTAGGTACAGGGAAAGCTTTTGTATTTGTTGTGGTTAAAACAGTAGCCAACGGAGGGAGAGTAAATTGTAATATGTACTACTCACCCTACATAATATAAAATAGAATGAGTGTAAGCTCTCACTACAGTGTTCACAATTCTTCCCAAGCCTACTCCAGCTCAGCTCTGCCTCTCTCTGTGAAATTAATAGCTCTTCTCAGCTGCTGTTTATCCTACTGAATGAAGACACTGCCATGGATTTTGTATTCTGAATTTTAACTTTAGAGCAAGTCAGAAACAATGGTTGTTGTTATTTTAAGGAAAGTGGTAAAAATGCCAAAAGTTAAGATTGCTTGATTAATTGTTGCTAGATAATCTGGGTTGAACTTTTTTACTCTGTGTGCTTGTTTTAGGGCAAAATTGCTTGAACAGCGTTATTAGGAGATTCAGTGAATGATGTATAAATTCTTCAGAGTAAGTTGCTGAAAACTTGTTCTGTTTACGCCTCCCTAAACTGTTTGCCAAAATAAAATGCCAGAAAATACTATAAACATAAATACTCTAACATATATAGCTGACTTCAAAGGATATCTCAGAACTTGAGGTCATTTTGAATGGCACTAGATGCTATGTCCAGGCAACCACTTTTTACTGCAAGATCAGATAACTTCATAACGCTTCAATTCTGCATAAAATTATTCAAATGAAATATTTATAAATAAGGCACATAAGAGCACCCCCTCTCATTGAAAACCATGGTCACCTGTGTCTGTTCCTGGGTTATAATAGTATAAATCATAACTCCACATCTGGAACTTCTGGATGCTTATCTGACATGGCATTTGCAGCTCATCATCTGTTTCTCCAGAGATGTACTGAATGTGCTCTTCTGCACAGGCAGAGACATAGGGCTAGACTTCATTCTTGGGGAGAGAACGC
The DNA here is from genome assembly GCF_026119805.1 of Tympanuchus pallidicinctus. Lineage (NCBI taxonomy): Eukaryota > Metazoa > Chordata > Aves > Galliformes > Phasianidae > Tympanuchus > Tympanuchus pallidicinctus. Next base: position 69,907,780 of record NW_026294747.1, read on the forward strand.
CAGTAACTGCCACTGCTCTAATTTGTTAGTGGCAGCATCCAGAAAGCCCAATAACAGTTTTCAGATTTTATTTTTTTCCCAAGTATGTAAGGCTAACACATTATCTTTTTGTACCTACATGTGTATGTATGCCTCTGCAGACTGTAGTCAGTTCTCCTTGTGTGGTTTGCCACATTTATACCTTTCCTCTGGGAACGGGATTTCAGATATGTACTAAATTATACACAGTTTTGATCAATATTTGACACAATGGCACACACAGCTTCACTGAAGACAGGTTAATTTACAGCAAATATCCGGCTAAAGCATTGCAGAAAGCAGGAATCTTTTGAAATTAGCACTTCTAAAAGGTATTTTGGATTCTACATGGCTCAGATATAGAAGATACATTTAATATTACTGAACAAGTGTCACTTGTGACAAATAAAAAAAAATGAAAAAAATCTCATCAAGTGAAATACATTAAAAACTCTCAATTATTTTTTAGGGAAATTGCAGTGATTCAATTTCTTCTATAAGCAATAACAATTTATAACTTTTGAAATAAATTCAGAACATTTTGTAATCTTGGGTTTTTGTTGCTTCTCGGAAGCATTTTACTGCACAAACATACATATTATCAATTTGTCAATAATTACTGCAAAAAAATCTTTTACAGAATGGTTATGTTGGGGAGGAAACTCTGGAAACCATCTAATCCAACCCCCTGCACAATTAGGGATGCCTAGAGCAACTTAAACAGCCCTAACAGTCTCTCATCATGGAAGAGGAGTTCCAGGCTCTTGATCATACCAGGGGCCTTCCATTGGGCATTTTTCAGTAAGTTTTCCTGTATTATTTTTCAGATAAAAGCCTGTCAGAATCAGTTGACTCTCATCCATATTGGGAAGATATACTGAGAATTACTGTCACAGTAGGCTTTCTTGCAGTTACCTGTTCATACATGTTAAAAGAAGGTCTACATATCTTCATGTTGTACTCTGAAAGGGCACTTTTTGAATATTTCTTGGCATTTCAGACAGCACTCTGCAAAAAATGCTAGTTAAAACAGTGGGTTATATCTCATGTGTCAAAGATATTTCTCATAGTTGGAAACAATAACGCTCTGACTGTAACTCAAGTACAAATCTGACAGTTGCTGGGAAAGGGCAAGGCAACCACACACTGACAAGATTTCTATTTGTTCAGTTCTATGTTAAAGATCTGAGGAGAACAAGCGTACCAGGGAACACAGATAATGTGCTGAAATCCAACTGAGACATAGTGTTTAGAGATCTTCCTACATGGAATAGATTACATAACTGCACCATATTTTCCTAAATTGATTTACACTACTGAAAGCTTTCTCATATGGGTAGTAAGGTTACACAGGTGACATTGTAATCATGGTGGATAATAATCCACAAACTGCAGGATATTCATAAATGTTGGCAGCATTGTCTTAAAGCCACTTATATCTAATTTTCTCCCAAGGAGGAAAAATATTCTCCAATCTACAAAATAAAATGAACAACAGAAAACAAGCAAACAAGTGAAATACCAGACAAAAGCCAAGCAAACATGTGGCAGTGAAGTCACTGACAGAATAGGTGGGGATCTATCTTCAGATCCTCCTGTTACAAGCAAAATCCATAATATCCAGTTCTGCAAGTCAGGGTACAGGAAATTTCTCAGAAAAATCTTGTCTAGCATGTCCAACAGCTCAGCTGGTAATCCAAAGGCTCATTTTAGTGCTTTCATTATTTCTCAAGAACATTTTCCTCTTCAGAGCAATGATACCAAATATCCAGCAATATTTGAAGTCATGGGCCTTCAGTTCTCCTGCAGTCTAATCTTGCTTACACTCAGAGACAGCAAAAAATCTGTGGATTTTACCAAAGCATTCACGAGGCCCATCGCTGTAGACTACGGAAATGGCTGCAGAGCAAATAAGTAACAAATAACAAACGTCAATGAAGTAGTGTACCCTGGACACTCATTCTGCTTTCAAAGATGCTAAAGCTTTGTTTCTGGATCTCAAAGACATTTTTTCTAACTGTTATTTGTAATATATATACTAAAAGCTGAGGAACAGAACCAGGTTAATATCCTATATTCTTTGCCTTATTTGCTTTCACTAGTTTTGCGGGGAAGTTGGACCATGTTTACATGAATAGCCAGCCTTTTTCTTTTTTTTCCCCATTAAAGAAAAAAAGAAAAGTGAAGAGAGATAAAAGTTAACATTTGTGTTGAAGAAAAATCTGCAGAATAATGTTACAAAGGACGTAGAGATTAAATGGTAGGAAGAAGTCTTGTGTTCAGGGCTTATCAAGCTTCACAGTGCCCCACTATTTATTAGGCAAAAGGAGTCTTCTCAAAATAAGTCTTTATTTCCTGAAGTTAAAGAGTAGCTGAATATCAGTGTGATCTCATGTTAAATCACATCATTCTTCATCTTGTTATAGATCATTTCAATGGTTCAAATAACATCTGCAATAGGCCTAGTTGTAGAATGAGGCATTATTTGGCCTGAAAACCCAGGATCCACTCTATAATAGCTTACAGTACAAGAAGTTAGAAGTCTGCAATTCCTTACAGAATTCTTTGCCATCCTTTGATTTCAAACACCCTCTAGATTGTGTGTTAATTCAGACCTCAGGTCATTTTTTAGTGGTCCTAAATGAATGTGCAGTCAAAGAAGCTATTCGATTCTTACTGTTAACCCAATTTTAATTCATTTTTGTCCTAGCTCTGCAAGAGATTACAGTATAATCTTAAAGGAAAAGACTTAAAAACATGGAATGCCTAGAAGAAAGTGAGTAACATCTGTTGATCTTCAGAAATAGTGAAATCATTACTGTTAAGTTCTTTGCAATACAAGGCAAAGCGCTATTAGGAACATCAATAATCAAATACAAGAAAAAGCTGACTCACCCAACTAACAGTATGATCTGTGACTATAGACCACTTCCTCTTAGAAAGCAGCTTTCACCCAGAAGATAATCTGTCTGCATTGGCTAGCCCTAGATGAGCACAGAAGGGGGAAGACCGAGGGTCTACAAGGAAAGCGCAAGTGAATTTCTTGCATCTGTGCCCCTGGGCCAGCCACACCTTTCACCAGGAGCTCAATCAGTTCAGGCCGTAACATAATAGTTCCCTTACAGAATCTCTGTAATTTATTGCTACTTGTCATATTGCTTTCCTGGTTGTTAAAGACGTGATATAAAGTACACAGAAGGAAAAAAAGATTTTAATTTTTTGATGATCTTTCTTTCTGATCATTTTATTTCATATTGTTGCAATTTATTTGATTCTATCACCAGTGACAGGGCTTCCTCTCTCCTGTCTTTCCCTCTTCTGCGGGAGGGAAGTAATACAAAGGACACAACTAAGATAAGGAAGGATAAGTTATTTACTACAAATGGTAAAAGAATGTAAGATAATATGACATGAAAAGGAGTTACAGGTAATAAATCAAACAAATAGAAGAGAGAGAAGTTCCAGCCGTATTGCTCACTGTGCTACAGGAAACTGGAGAGAGGTCTTCTACCTTGTCAGTGTGCTATTCTACCTCTTTTACCTGGAATTGGAAATCCTATGGGAATACTTCAGACTTCTGGGGACTGTAGTTTGTTTTTTCTCAGTGTATCTTCTTCTCGGAGAGCTGAAACTCATGTGAAATGACACTGCCAGGGGCTAAATAAGGAAAGTCAGCTTTCTGGCACTAAGTTCTATCATTAAAACAGATTGTTGCATAATGTCCTGATATGGTGCACTGATAAAACCAGGATATACATACATACTGTGGAAATATTTATCCTGTTTATGAAAAATTTTAAAATGAATATATTGTATCTTGTTGGAATCTCTTACAAGGATTCATAAAGAAGTGACGTTGAGCTTCATCGATCCATCTAATAGATTCAAAATTGTTTTCAGCTCACCTCAAAGCTTCATTTGTTTCCAATGGTAAAAATAAGCCAAATACCTTTGTTCATGATTTATAGTAAATCAGTTGAATCCATTGTTTAGACTAAGTTTCATTTGTCTTTCCCCACACTGCACTTTCTGTAAGGCAACAACAGAGTTTTCTTTGGCTGATTTAAGCTGGGAATGTAATTAAGAAATTCCAAGACTGTGTCCTGCACTCTCTTGTCAGCGTGTTCCACAGAAAAAAACAAAGGTCTTTTAAAAATGGACAGAAAAAGAGAAATACCAAAGTAAAGAATGATTCTTTGAAAACATGTCTGTGATTCTTTGAAAAGATGTCTGGAAAAATCTTTTTAACCAGTTCAAGCTATTATTCCAAGCAAATACATTTTAGTGGCCGATCAGGAGTCAAGGGGAACAAGGACACACAGTATAGCACATATGGAAGGTGCTTTCCTCTCCATGCTGCGTAAAGCGCAAGAGTCAGCATGGTCTACGTGCAAGCAGTAGACTTGTTTTGGGCTACTGAATGACTGTGGAGTTTCCCAATAATACACCCCTCATTTTCCTCCGAAGTCCTATGTGCATTTTTAGTTTCAAAGGTTCAACAGTTGACAGAGATCTGCCTTGCTCTCTTCTCAGAAATTAAAACTGTTTTGCTGCTCAAACAAATCAGAGAAACTCAGTTAATAAGCAATTTTAGTTGGTCTGACCATGAACTGTGTTAATGTGAGCTAAAAATGTAACAAGGAGTTCGATAAGGAAATGTAAGTAACATATCCAATGCCAATAAAGTAGGAAAAAAAAGAGAAACACAATAAGCATTTTAGCCTTGATAAGGGAGAGGAGCAGACAAAGAATGAAATAGCCTGACTGATTCTGAAAAAAAAGAAGAGCAGAATCTAAAAAAGGAACACTGCGGAAGAAGAGGCAAATATGTGAAGCAGATTACAGCTTTCAGAAACTGAATAAAGACTACATTACAGTCTCCTGTGTATTGAGACAAAGCACAGATCAGTGTAGGAGGAGTTTATTTCCATTAGTAATATCTACATGAGAAACAACTGACATAAATGAAGAAGACTGGATATAAAGTCTCTCCAGAAGAGAGTTCTGGAGAATTATTGCCAGAGATCATCCACACACACACACAGAAAATGTTTGAATATATATAAATATGTTTCTCCATAAGACCTAGTAAGTGAAAATTAAATATAGAGATTCACAGGTCCATCTCCATGTTGCTTAAAGGTATCAATTTAGTTACTTACATTTGTTCTTCCTCATTCGAGATATTGTTTAGAAATGCACACAAGGCATGAAACATTTGTGGAATAGTGCCCCAATAAGGCATAAACAGACACCTACAGTTATAGACTGTCACAAACTGAAAGACTACAAAACAAAATGAAATAATCTTCAAAAGTTTAGAAGTTTTAAAAAATAGTTAGGTCGTTACAATAAGAATGGATATTGTAAATCTATCAACTGCTAAATGAATTTCTTAAGTTTTCTTACATAAAATACAGAAACCGATCTATGAACTTATTACAGAGGACAATATCCATTCACTTTACAAAACTATTATTGAGAATGCTGTTGTAAGAAACCTTTTAAACCTCAATATGGAATGCAGATTTTAATAAAATGGATTCAAAGATTCCAAAACTGGAAAAAAAAAAAAAAAACTGAGACAGGTCTTGTGATGAGATCTCTCATCACACAAACTCTTTAACTACCCTGAGAAGAATCTCATCAGGATCCGTATAATTATATGTATCCAGCTGGAGCAGCAAATTCCTTACTAGTTTAGAGTTGACTGGGAGTTTATCATTCCCACAGTCATCGTCCTCAGTTCAGTTCCTGAACTCCATTATTTGTGTTAAAGGGAGAGGCAAAGAAGACATTACCACTTCACCAGCAAAACCATTTCTGTTTACAGGCAACAAATCTAGGAAAGCACCTTTCCTCAATGCTTAGCCCTTTCCTCCAACACAATACACCTGCTCTACCTGTCCCATTGTAACAACAGGCACCAGACTCTTCCCCTCTGATTTCATTTTTTTTTGTCCCAGTGTCCTCTTAAAGCATAGCCAGTGAAAAAGAAGCATATAATTGTTTTCTTTATTTGTATCTCGTTATGGAAATATGTGAGCAGCATGAGTCTATAAAAAGTATGTGAGACTAAATTATTTTCCGTTTTCTCAGAACAAGAATCTTTGTGAATGACCATCATGATAGAAATGCACTGATAAATTAATTGCATTTGCTGCTTTACATCTGCTGCTCACTGAACCACCTGTGTTTTTCTAATTATTCAGAATATGTGATACATTGAGTGGTATCACCTGCTATTGGTAACAGATACATTCCCCTTGCGATTTCAAGTGAGGAGTGAAAGAAATCAAAACCAGTTTTGCTCTTTTCTCACCTAGGAAGCCCTTCTTTCCTAACGAATTATAGTGCTGCAGATGAGTTTCTGTGCATTTTGCAGGCTGCAGAGGTAAACAGGTGAAAAAAACCCCACACTTTTTAGTTTTCACCTTGCAGGCAAATCACTGAGCGAAACCATTATAAAGTTATTGAATTTGATCAGGTACTCTTTCTTCCTGCCCTCTTTTTTCCTTTCCTCTTCCCAGAAGACAAAATACAACAACAACAACAGAACAGTTGAGTATTAGAAGCCTCCGTAAAAGATTTTTCTCATAGAATTTGAACTCTAAATTTGTTAACACAAGAAACGTGGGGAGCACAGATAAGCTTTTGCATTTTACATACTGAACCATACTGCTTGGCCTATATTTTTGAAGCATCTGATAGTTCCTGTAGTGCAGCTTTAATATAAAATTTATAGAGCAGAGCCATTAAGAAATTGTTCAGACACTTATATTAAACAATTTTTTTTTTTTTTTAATTAAAAAAAGCTGTTTTGGCAAAATATTAGCTGATTTCAATAAAGTTTTAGCTGCAAATATTTTTCTGAGACAAAGCATCTTTCTTATAACAAGGTCAAATCTTTATTGTTAGAATAACCAATATTTTGTCATTAAGATATCTGTCTCAGAGGAATTTTTATTAATTCTTGCTCTGATGGACAAAGAGCAAAACTGAGACCTAAATTTTGTTGTTCTGGCATTGATCTTCTTCTGTTGGTCCTACTTCAGTCATCTACTTTTTTTTTTTTTTTTTTTTTTGTCAAAGCATACAGTGCCAACTGCACGACTTTAAGGTGAAAAAACAAGCAAACACACAAAAAGCCATGATTTGCATTAACAGGAAAAATTATAAAGCTATTTCTTAGGATGAATTCTACAATGTACAGAAATGCTCCTTCTTTTTCCCTAGTTCTGCTTATGGTTTCCCAGCTGTGTAAAGGCAGTATAGTACTTATATGTGCGATCACTCTGCAATGCATTGGTTGTTATCACTCAGCTCTGGACTGCTCTCTCATGACTGTTCAGCAATTTTTGGAATCCTACAATGAAATAAAGAACTTTTCCCATATTCATGACTCTAGATCTCTTGTAATTAAGGGCTGTAATTCTCAGAGCTGTGATCCCTATGTTCTATTTTCTGAACTTTATTTTACCAAGATGTGACTCTTGCTGATTTTAGGATGGTATTTGTCTTGCCTACAAAAATCTGATAATCTGTGTAGTCTAAGCTAGTCATTGATATCCTATTTAATGGACATAAAGAAATTTAGACTCCATCAGAGTGTGATTCATCTCCATGTCTATCCTGTGTAATAGCAATGCCCTCCAAAGGCAACTTATCTCTCTCTATTGCCTGTAAAGTGGGTTTACCCACACCTATATGTATTACTCTTGGAGATGAATCACACCATTTGTGCTTCAGTTTTCAAAACAAAAGGTGGAAATAGTACATATTCTCACACTAGCAGAGTCCTGTAAAGATAACTACATTAAAAAAGATGTGAAAAGCCAGATGGAAATTAGTGCCATCGAATAAATGTTACAGAAAGAGAGGACTTGTAGACTAAAAAATGTTCATTTGACATCTTTGACAAATACTGACCCGATGACTTCAGTGGTATGTTTTCAATCAAAAAGTTATGGGTAATCATCAGGTGCAAATGAATGAAGTATCAGAGTTACAGAGTTTGCCCATTTCAGTCTTATGACTAAAGGTTATTATATCAACACCTGTCTTACATGTTATTCATGTATTCAAACTCCTTTTTCTTTAAGGAAAAAATAAATTAGTTGTATATTTCAGTAATGTCATATTTGAAATGTGAAAGAGAAATCGAGGGGTATTTTTTGATGACCAGTGGCAAATTATAAAGTTCACTAGATGGTGGCTGTCTCCAGAGCCAGCAGAAATGTCTGATACATTACAAATGGCATTTTAAATATTGCAGTGCTTTTTTAAGCAAGGTATGATACAATTAGTACCTGACAACTCTAGATTTTCAGAGGTGACCTACAATGTTATGCAATTTTCCATTTCTCACTTATAGCAAGAATGACTTAGAATATTCCTTTCTAGGTCAATGTTGTGCAAACTGTATCCATTTAAATAATAAACTCACAATTCACTAAACTATATTTTTCAGAACCATTCCTCATAAGTTGTCCTCCATATCACAGTTTATTCAAGATTCCATTCACTCACAACATAGCCCTAAGCCACTAAATCTGGTCAGCGCAGCACATTGCTTAGAAAATAAATCCTTTGCTACTTTCTCAATCACATTTGTCCCCTTAGTCCTGAGAATGTTCTTATCCAAATCAATACTGGTATCAGTATAATTAAAATCTGCCATGTTTAAAGTTTTGGCATTCTTGCAGGCCTCTCTTATCTGTGAAAGCACTTCTCATCAGGCTTTGCTTGCCACTCTTGAAATCCATGGTTACATTTGAAAATCAACTATATACCATAATGTTCTGCTTTATTCAGAAGTTTTCAATGTTTGATCAGTTATTACCCAACTGGTCTATATTGGCAAATGTCATTTATTTGTTTGTTTGTTTGTTTTGCCAAGGCCAGTGCTATCATACTAAATCTAAACTTTTTCCAAATTTAATTTTTAATTAAAATTATTGAAGTTTCATGGAAATGCATTTTTGGCTCAGAAATACTGACATGTCGTCTTGATACATTCACACAGATAAAAAAAATGCACTTCTATTGAAATCTTGATTTACACAGTACAACAAGCAAAACAGAATTCTACATGGATAAGACATGAAATATTTGGGTTCTAGTCAAAACGTACTTTAATATTTGCTAATGTACAAGGGCTGTTCTGAAAGTAATGCTTCCTATTTTATTAATTTGTCCCATGATGTCAAAGGTGGATGTTGGTGATACAGCAGTATAGATTGAACCTTCCCATCAGTATTCCTTTATATTTTGTTGCTGTATCACAGACAGCAGCAGAGAGACAGTTTGACAGAATGGAGTGTGACATGGGAGCAGATATGATGCAAAGGTGTGGAATTTAATTGTTCCGCGCTGGAAAAATCATACATGCTGACTTTCATCAATGCTTGATCAACATTTATGAAGACAAACTGAATGTGAGCACAGTGAGGTGGTGGGAGATGCATTTCAGCAAAGGTGACAGTGACAGTGGGTCATCTCTACTGTTGCAGATTTTTACAAGCATGACATGCAACCTCTTGTTCATTGCTGGTGAAAGTGCATAATTGATGGTGGTGACTATGATGTGTTTGTTTGTTTGTTTGTTTGTTTGTTTGTTTTTGTTTTTTGTACCTGAGAATTTGCTCTATCAAATAGTGTTATTCTGCTCTTTGTGTCGTAGTTTTTATGGAAATAAATAGGAGGCATTACTTTCAGAGCTCCGTACATAAAACATGTTAATAGTGTTGTGGACTTGATTCTATTCACATGCCAAAAAGGTAAATGCTTGATTAGTTGTCTTGCTGACTTGGCATCTCATCTCTTGTGCTGAGGGATTTAACTTTAGCTACTACAAAGCCTTCTGTCAACAACTGACATTTCAAGAACTCCAGCTTTAAGAGAAGCAGTCCTCCTGTTGGGATCTAGACAGTTTTCCTATAAAACTGTCTTTTCTCACTTTGCTAATCTTAAACCTGGTCCAGATAATTTTCCATATTAGCAGGAAAAAGGGAAAATCAATACATGATTATAAAATTGTATTTCTTATCTTCTAGTGTTTGTGCTATCAGTAAAATATCTAATTATCTCAAGCCATCCAACCTTCACAAGGTTAGTGTGAATTTGCAGTACAGTAGTTGTATCTGTGCTATTTTTTATTATAGAGCTGCAGCATGTACCTTTTAATTTGGCTGTCAGGGGAGACAGGAAGCAATAATTAAGGCTAAAAGATGGGGTATGGAAGCTTTATTAAAGGATATATTGAAGATGGGAATTTGATCTGAGAATTAGATTATGATTAGAGTTGTTAATGCAGCTGTGCCACTCTTGAGTGACAGAGCAGCAGATGAACTGAACAGGCAATTATAACTACAGGAGTCTCCCTAATCTTTACAATCCCAACCTCACAGTCACATCCATTTAAATTAACTTTCATGAAGGCTGCAAATTTACAGCTCCACCAGATTGGAAATTTGTTTGTTTATTATCCACAGGAAATATTTTTAGGGAAGTAAATAGCACTGAAAGCCATCTTGTCTCTCTGCTTGTCTTTTTAACTTGCAGAATTAATAATATGAGATTAATCTGAAGGCTGCTGCCTTTATGAAAACTGATTGATTCTCAGCAGCCCAGCGTTATTATGATTATCTGTGGGAAGGTCAAAGGCAAGGCATGTAAAAGTCACAGCTGATTCATGAGTTCCCTATATTATGCAGGAGATAAAAAAAAGGAGGCTTGTGTTGATCAGTGTTATACGTGAGGAATCAGTCTTCCTTGCATTACTGAAACTGAAATTCTAGGAAAAGGATTTTAAACAACTTTGGACGTAGTTATTTAAAGATGTCTGTTGAGGAGAGATAGCAATAGTTCATTACTATGCATGTTGAAAACCTATTTTAAGGAGTTCTTTGCGGCACAAAGATTAATTTACCACTACGTTTTTTCCTCCTTCACTATTAATATAAATAATGGTTGTGGCTTAAATTGGCATTATATTTTGATAGCCTAGTTTTGAATATACAAAGGACTATCCTGCAGAACTGCTCAGAAACTTGGAAACGGAAAACATGAAAGAGTACTCTTCTGTTCCAGAGTTTTATACTGAAATGACAGTAGTGAATGGAATAAAATATGAATATTTAAAAACCAGATATTGTTTTTGCAAAATGTTGAGCAAATAGATGTGGTGTACAAGCTTCACTTGTAAAAATCAGAAACAGAAAATATATATTTTTTTCCTCTGGTTGTCATTCAAAAAAGCTGGAAATACTTCAGAAAATGATTGTTTGCAGTTGCCAGATCAGCAAAACTTTTAAATGTTTGGCTTAAAACATGCAAAAATATCCATGAATAAGTTACATATACTTATTCTTCCCAAATTCCGAAGCGTGTGCTACAGCATTTTCTTAAATCCCTTATGAGATAAGACTGAGTTGCCTTTTATCCACATAGTTGACTTGCTTTCCTTTGCAGAAAAAAAGGAAGTTACTACACATGCAGAAATCTGTGGTATATTCTTGCTATATCTCTTGTCTGGTCATCTAGGTGGCCAGGTCATGGAAAATACCATAACGTAGCTATAACTGGAGTGGTTTCACAAATTTTAAGGCATGGAGATTTTTCAGTCAAATCACTTCTCGTAGAACTTACAAGCTTGAAGTTCAGTATCTTCACAATTATCTGGAGTGCAAATCTCAAGTTTAGTCTAATGTATTAGTTATATTATTTACTGATCTGGATATTCTGCCATTGAATTTAAGTAAATTTATTTATCTGAACTTGGAAAAGTCAGTGAGGTGTCATTTGATATTCAGATATATTATTTACTTTTTTTAAAATACAGTCAATTAAATTAGCCATAGTAATGATGTTGATAGTGCATCCTATAAATTTTGTCCAATGTTGACACTTTCAGTTACTCATATTTTCATTTGCTCTGAGATAAGCAAATAGGTTTTAGTTAAGTGATATATATATATCTATATATCTATATCTATATATATATATAAAATATGAAAAATATAGTACTGGAATTAGGCAAGAAAAATATATTAACAGTGTAATTAACAGTGGTAAGTTTTGGAATTCCTTTTGTTATGGCATATTAATTTTTCCAGAATATTAATATATTTGAGACTTGTACTCTTTCAAGATCTGGATTTACTTAAGGAATGTCATATTTGGAGCATTTACTCGGAAGTTATCCTGTTTTCCTTGATCTTAACTTTTCAGGGTCATAGTTTTAAGGACAATGTCTAGCATATTTTCTTAAACACTACTTTAGTAGGAGGCTACAAAGCTCAACTCCTATTGACTCAGAATCCACACTGGATAACAAAAGTGTATTAAAAAAAAAAAAAAAAAAGGGATTTGGGAGGTAGCATTTTATTGAAGGACTTCATCACCTTTCAAAAAAACCACGTTGATTTGCTTTTGTGGAAACAGAAAGATTAATATGTAATTGATGTAAAATATGGCAGTAAAAATTTGACAGACAATTCATAGAACCTGATCTAAAGGAGGTCATAAGTCTCCAGTTGTTCTATGACAAAGTAATTTTAAGTATTTTTTGGCAATTTACTTTAAGCAATTTTTTAATTTATTCATATTGATCTTTTGACTGATAATTTGAAAACATTAATCACATGTTTAGTCAGATCACATAGGCAAATTCAAATTGGTCTCCATAAATGTATTAAAAAAGTCTGAAAACCTCTCCTCCTTTTATTCAATTTTCTCATCACTCTTCCTGTCGTTGATTAACATTGTGCAATTATGACTCCTCAGTATTTCCTCATATCCAAATATTAGTTGATTAATCTTGATGATAATAATTTGAGAACTAGGCTTAAAAACCAAGTATATGAAGTATTTTATCTAAGAGATTACAAACGTTCTTTGTAAACATCCTTGACTTATTTGGTAATTGTGCTATTTATAGGAGGTGAGTGCTTATCAGCTCTTGCTATTAAGAGATTGTGGAGTAAATGAGAGAGATTTTTACCCCAGTAGGTACTGAATATTTTAAGTCCATAGCTTATATTTTGTGTTGAAACATATCTCTCTGCTTTAGTGATAAAAATCAATACTATTTAGTTGATCAGAGTTAAAACCACAGGCGTTTGAATAGTTTTATTCTGTGCCATTGCCACCTAGCCTCTTACTATGATAAAAATCTACTGACCATCTGCTTCAAAAATATTGAGGATTTCTGAACATCAGCCACGAGATACAGTAGAAAGGTCAAAACACTGTTGGATATACAAATCCATGCTGATTTCATTATAATAATAGTTTGACCTAGTACTGACATCATGAAGAAAAACTTGTGTCCAGCTTTTTGGGCTGTAATCAGTAAAGTACACAGAGATGAAAGCAATTTGATAGGAATTTAGATCTATGGATAGAGATGTGTCCTTTGTCAGAAGAGCAGCCTCTCTGGATAAAGGAAGACAAAACCATCTCTGGTGTTATCTAGAAGTAATTCTTTGTGACAATACACATAAATTGCTGCTTATTTCAGGCACCTCTAAATGTTAATGTGTTGTCATTTATTCAACAGATAGTATGTATTTCTTCAAATTAACCAAGTGACTTAAAATACTTTTTAAATGTCCAGGGTATCTAGGTATTTTTGAAAGTGACCCTAAGTAAATGTCTTATTTTAACACTTTTTGTCAATTTACTATGTAGATTAACAATGCCGCCAGTGCTTTCTCAGAACATTAAAATAGATTTATTCATTCATACAGCTCAAAATATTATGAAATACTACTTATGACATCACCAGCTATTTTTAAATTTCTTTTAGTTACTTGATCACCTGGACAGTTGCTTACCTCTGCGTATTTCTAATCACCTGGTGATCAAGCCCAGAAACTCAAAAACTCCCAGTGTAGTTTCTGAATTGAATTTGAGAAAGAACAACTGACAAAAACTACTGGTATATTAAGTGCTATAAATCCCCAGGACAAATGTGTCAAATGAACTTTCATTAAGCTCATGCTATTCTGACCAGTCACAAGTTTCCTTCTGACAGCATGATTGGTTTATTGATCATGATAAATCTTCCAGGAAAAGAAAAGCTGTATTTTCACAACTTCAACAAGAAGGGAACCAGTCTCACAGATAATGCTGAAGCAAGGATGCAAACATAAATGAAGTAGCAATAGTAACTTTGAAATTGTGATGCATTTAAGAGGCAGAAAAATTAGTGTGTTAGACTGAAAGGAGCATATAAGATTATGATATTTACTGTATTCTGTTTTTAAAGGCACCAGAACCAGGTGGCATTTGAGTTTATGCATGGATATTTCTGTATTTACATTAAAACATATCTCATGGGAACCCTGTTGTGCCACATATTTTTCTGTTGAGCTAGGGTGAAACTTTTGTTTTAATTTTCTGTGGTAATTTACTTGTTCTGCCTCACAGGAAAAGAGATATTTCTATGTAAGTATAGAGGAATTTTTCAGTACAGGTTAGAACCGCAATAACATTCTCACAATCAGCGTTGCCCAGCTGTTACATACGCTTCTAGAAAGTAAGTACCACATAACTTTTCCATAGTATGAAGTTTGACCTGTTTGGTGTAATTTAAAACATATGTATTTAGAAAATCACAGAACAATAGGAAGAAAATATCATAATTATTAATATTAAGTGAATGTTCAGTAGGAAGAAGTGAATTGTATAGCTCAGTAATTCCAGCAAAGTGTTCATTTCTCACATCTTAAGAAATATCTGCAATAAATTAAAGTAGTTATGTCATTAAGCAGCTCCTCATCTATTAATTTAACTATATGTTCATTTCATAACCTCTCTAGACACTCTCAGTTATTGCAGATTTAATCCTCTTTGAACATTTCTATATTTAGTTTTCTGAAGATTGACTAAGATCATTCACTCAGTGCCATAAGAATGAGATTGCTTTTCACTACACTATACTATTTATTTCCTTCCTACACACTCCTTTTTTTGCACCCTGGGTTTTGAAATTGGACAGCTTGTGTTAAAATCACCGAAAGGATAACAGAATGGATGATCTATTTCATGTGTATAGGAGATTTTGTCAGATTGCAATGTATTGCCATTGTTTAGGTTTTTCACTTTGTTTTGAGTGTTGTGTCCTTTTCTTGCTGAATGTCTTATGAGATTAATATCAGTAGAACAGGTAATTGGAATTAAATTAATGATGGGCTGCTCCTTCTCACCTAAAAGAGAGCAAAGCATATATTTTCCCAATATTTCCCTGTCTGTCATTACAGATAGATAAGACTGTTATCTAAAGAAAAAAAAAGTATTTGTGTTTATATGAGATGGAGCAAAATTTATTTATATGCCTGACTATTAGCATCCATCTCATCCATCAGAAAAGTAAACATGCAACTGTTTCTTGCATTGAAAAAAGATATTATTATACATTACCTGAAGACAAAGAAGACAGAAAGCAACTGACCTTTCATTTTCTTCTTGACTTGTTATCACATTATTCATTTCCACTATTTGTTTCTCTGCATGAGGAGGAGAATTGGTTACACTTAGCTTAGGATAAAAGGAATGGTGATGAAGAAGCTGGAAAATATCTCTTTCTGAAAAAGAAAGGAATTCACCCTGCACCATTTGTAACGAGGGGACAACTCCTGCTTATCTGCAATTCATATGATTAATGTGTCAGCAAGCAAGGCTGGATATTCAGCTCAACTTCACACATTATGTAATTATTTTATTTAGGGGAAAAATACCATAATTATAACAAAGAATACTAATAAAATATTACGTTGAACAAAATATTTTCAATTTTCAGATTATTAGTTGAACAAACTGTTTTCCTGTGTCCCCATGTCTGTCTTCATTCAGCAGTGTTTTAAGATCATATGTACATTACGTATTGCTAGATAAGAACAGAACTATGATGGCCTTGTATGCTCTGATTTGTTATAAGTCAGCAGTTTTTGTGTAACAGAGAGCAAAGAAAAGATACCTTAAGATGTAATGAAATGGGAAGAATATTTTATTTGCCTTGCTGTAATACAGAAATGGCTGAATGAATGCTGAAGTAAAATTCAAGGCTTTCAGAAAGTCATAGCAAATTTAAAAGCAATGAGACATAAGTAAAGACTTGAGGCTTTTTAGCCATTTACTGCACTAGATTTGACATTCTCATTGTTCCTTATAAAACAAAGCTAACAAAACTACTGACATAACAAGTCAGATAAAAAAATTCTAAATTCTTCATATCAAACTATTAATAAATTACTGGAAATACATATTAAGAGCATTTTCCTTTCAGTATATGAAGTCTGTATATTTTTGGAATAGTTCAGTTATTTTGCCTATATATGTAACAACAAGGATTTAATAAATGTAAGACAAAATTTTCAATTTCATTAAACTTCAGAAATTGTTCATACAATCAATTCTTCAGCAAAGTGACTCATTTTCATAGGTTGATTGGAATTTGTCTTTTGAAATAATTTTTCTATTCCACAGATTAAGGAAGATAATTTTTTACTGTGTGGAATACTACTTGCTGGCAGTTTTCAAGTCACATCTTTATCATGTTTTTTCTTATGTGCAAGAAAAAAAACTTATTAATTTTTATCTAATGAAAAGTTCCTACAGACCTTGAAGAGCTTCACATGTAGCCTATTAGAATACTGGGTTCTTATCATATTTACTGCTAAGCATACTGTTACTCTAGGAATAAGCAAAAATGGCTGCAGACAAATATGGAAGCTTTATTCTTTCTAAACTTCTTGTGATCTGGAAAGGAAAAAACAACATTGCTCCTATCCTGCTACAATTTAGTGCTTTTATAGTGGCTTCTGGATTAGCATTATATCAAAAATAAGTCTTGTGACCACCAATGAGGAAACAAGGCTGCAATGTGCATTTTGGCCTGTGATGTTCTCACCCGGGGAAAGATTTGTGTCTAGTTCTGGAAACAGCCATCAAGTTACACACTAAACACGAGCTAGACAGATTATAAGGATAGGTACTGCTGTAAATGTGCTGCTTTACACAATAACACAAGTGATGAGTTAACATCACTAAAACCACTGAGGGAAAAAACTGTAAAACTTTGAGTCTCCCTCTGCATAACTGTTTCTAAGCACAATTTTTTTTCTTTTTTTTCTATTTTCTTCTTTTCTGAGGAATTCTGTGCCTAGATGACAAAACAGGGCCTTGAAATCATCAAATGGCAACCACACTTTAATCAGCATGATTCTCAAGGAAACTGAGTATCTAGGCAACCATACTGAAAAGTAGCAACAGAGGAAATTGCTCAGCTCTGTCGTCAACCAGAGGAGAACTTTGGAAAGTTGAAATTAATGTATATTAAAAGAAAAACAGTGGCTTTGCTGATCTGTCTGGATACAGCAGGGCTGTGTGCAGGAGTCCATGACCTGTTTTTTGCACAGATTGCACAGATCTCCTTCAAAAGAAGCAACATTGTGCTTTTCTGTTCATCTTCAAAATATATAAAGACCCATTCCTCAGTTCCTGCCCATCTCCTCTGAACAGACTTTGTTCCTTTGTGTTTATATAGGATGAATCCTGTAACTGAGACCTGTTACATTCCACCGAGGTCTGTATTTTCTATGACATTCCCCCAAGGTCCGTACTTTCAATAGAATTTAGAGGATCTTCATAGTTCAATGTGAGTTAAGAAATTCACAGCCATGTGTGTTTTTTTGGAATTGTTAAAGAGCTTATGTGGTTCAGTCACGCCTCTGAGTGTGTTAACTGTATTGGCCAGTGATGTGTCCAGTGCCTTTCACTTTCAACTGAAATAGCCAACTGCACAAACACAGCTGCCTCATCTATAAACATAAAGTCTATAAATAACATGATTATAGCAATGACAAAAACAGACCTTCTGGCTCTATGCCAACTGGGAGGGACTGCTCTCAAATTTTGGAGAGCAATTTTATCCTCTGTAGAAAGACAAGTTTTGTGCTAATAATTTTCATTGTCAAAGATGTTTTATTATGAAAGAATTTTATCCCACTGACGTATTATTTTATAGCCTAAGTGGATATTAGTGACTGTCTGTGGTGTAAGATGACAGGTATTTGGAAACTCCATTTATGTCTCAGGGGCCTGATGGTGGAAAATTGTACTGTCATACAAAAACAGTTTGCTTTTTCTTCCCTGTGTAATAGAAAAGAGCTGTGGTTTCCCGAACTTCTTTGAAAGAAACATATCCACTGTATAACTGCTGTTTTCTATGACTAAAAAAATTTACCACATGATATACAATTTATGTTCCACTAAAATGTACACAAACTCTGAACGCTGGAAGTGAGATGGTATGGCAGCTATTATTAGATCTCAGCAAAGATTAACAGAATTTTTGAATAAATTGAAGTTCTTCTGTAAGAAGGTGAGTAGATAACTGCAACTGAAAGAAATTCCAAGACTACTCTCTACAATTTAGTCCTAGAAACATTTTCATATAACGATTAATACAGTTCTCAGTTCTGGCTATTTGTACTGAAAAGGCCAGAAGCGCCAAAAACAGTTAGAAGATAAAGGTTTTTTTGTTGAAGGAATTGGGATGAATTCCTTCTATGCATAGCGGAAGTAAAGAATAGTCAGGTTTCTTTACATATTGGCAAAAATTATGAGGAACATTTATTTACAAAATCTGAAAATACTGCTTTTTTTTTTTTTTTTTTTTTTTTTTGCATCATAAAGACATTTTGATGTGATTATCATTTTTTATCCTTAAATCATTTTTTATCCTTAAAATGACATAAATAAAAAATGCTTTGCATTACTTTTGGCAAAGAGATAATTTATTTTCTACTGTAAGAAATAACGTTTTATAATGAGTGAAGAATGTATTTTGCTAATACAGTTGTTGGCTTCTTTCTAATTTGTGTTCACACTTCACTGTACCTAGAGTTCACCCCTGGGAGGTATTCATTTTCTCTTTTCCAACAGGTTTATCAAATATATTTTTCAAAAGTGGGTCATTTGTGCACCATTCCTGTATTATTTAGTAACTCTCTTCCTCTCCCCATAGTTTTACATTGAAAAAAATATATATTATATATATAATTTCACTTTCTGCACTGTAATCCTTTTTGTTCTTAGAACAGTGGGGTTATTCAGCCTAGAGCTGGTTCACATCTGATCTATGGTAAATCAGATCAATTTGCCATGAGGTTCTTCAGGAATGAGAGCTGTCTTCTTGTGTGAGAGGTGTCAGTGTTAAATCATTAACTCTGTGCATAGGTATTAAAGAATATAAAAGCTGATTCTGTCATTCTTACCTTACAGAGCTTCAGCACTATTTAATGGCAGAAATCTGCAATGTTATTTATTACCTGCACTAACCCAGGGGTTCTTTTTCATTTTAGTCAGCAAGCTGTGAATCACCTACTGGGCTTCTGACATGTACTGCAGGACTTCAGGGATTTAAGACAAATTAGACTCCGTTATTAGATTCTATTCTCATCTTAGAATATGTGTTTGTTTATAGGCTACTTAGCAGCTTTAAGTAGAGATTTACAAACTGAAAATTATTTTGTATGTATATAAAAAACAGATTTGCTAAACAGACTGGCTAAAGAAGTTAACTCCTGTTCAGTATAACTACTGAACAACTTAGTCTCCTTAATTGTGGTAATAAGGCACTTGATGAGAGCCAGAACACTTTTTAAGGCATACGTTGCCTTTTAATATCATGGGTATGCCTGCTGGAATGATGTGATGTTGAAGCACAAGTGGACTCTCAATATATTTTCTATTTGCTTCTGCTTTTCTTCACACATAATTTCTATCTCTAACCAGATGCTTAGCACTTGTGCTCTGTGAGGAAGTTCACTGATGAGTTTGCAGATATTAGTATATGCGCATTCTTTTAATGTCAGTATTTCACATTTGAAGTCTGCAAATAAGCAAAAAATATCACTCTGGGAAGTTTATAATATTTTAAAAGTTTTATTTATTATGAAAATTACACTTCTCTAAATGAGCAAATAAAACTTAATATTACATTTGACTTTGTCAACCTCTATCCCTCTTTTCATAAGATTACTGCAGATCAGTGGATTCAGAAGGCATCTTCTTGTGATCTGTGTAAGACACTGATCACTCCATAAGGACAGATGAAGTTTTAATAGCAAAGTCTGAAACCCATGTGAGTGGTAATTCTTGAAACTCACTGAAAAGGCACTGCTGGACATATTAGTAATAAGCCTATCACAACTGAATTTCTTGCTAACACACAAACCAAAGCACTGGATTATAATAATTCTTTACCACTTCAGAATAGAAAACTGCCTAATCACAGTGTTTCTTGTATAGAAATATGCAAAATAAAATAAACACTGCAAATTTTAATTATATTAAACACACAAAAACTTGGCAAAGAATATGATATCCCATATATAATTGCAATAAGACTGTCTGTGAACCCTCACCAAAATTATCTTTCTCTTGCTAATAACAGATAATGGGATGCTTGCTGCTCCAGACTTCTTCAGAAACTGGTGTAAAAAACAAATGTCATAACAGCCGAGCTAGAAGAATAGGCAGAAGTTATACAAACATGTCTTGAAACAGAATCACACTGGTCTAACCAAGACTGCAGATTTCTGTAAGATATAACTGCTATGGCTTTTTCTAAGCAGTATTCTCTGGATCAGAAATATTAATTCCTGGTCTTCTGAGATATGTGACTGCAAGAGGCATAAAGAGCCTCAGTGTAGTCATACTCACATTTTAGACTGATAACCATGACTAGGAAACAGTGCTAGAAGCCATGCAGAAATAGCAGATAAACAGCAGAAACAGACATAAATGTCAAGCTTTGCATTTTCATTTTGATACACAAAGAACAGTAATCCTTCACTCAACATTTTAGTGACAAGATTTATTGC
The DNA here is from genome assembly GCF_026119805.1 of Tympanuchus pallidicinctus. NCBI lineage: Eukaryota > Metazoa > Chordata > Aves > Galliformes > Phasianidae > Tympanuchus > Tympanuchus pallidicinctus. The sequence continues at coordinate 69,928,692 of NW_026294747.1, forward strand.
ATATATCACATGACACCTAGAATAGTTTGGGGTTACAGTATTCTGAGAAATTAGAGATCTCAAATGTGTGAGTAAAGTAGATGAAAAATTAGATTTAGGTTAGACATTGGGAAATAATTTCTAGCTGTAAGGACAGATGAGTGCTGGGATTCATTGTCTGTGTACATTCAGCAAAGTCTCTCACTGGTAATCTTTGAGCACAGGTTAGAGAAATGTGTGTAAGCAGTTGCTTAGGGAACACTGGGAATCTTGCTAGGGGGAAGTCAGATGGCTTAGATTATACTTTCAACTGTATTCTGTGAATGATTTTATGATGTACCTGCAAAGAGGTTGAGAAAGGAAAGTAAAATATTTTGTTATATTATGTTCAATATGTGGGCATGTTAAATGATTATCTTCCTAAATCTGTTTTTAAAATGTTGCTAGTCATTATAGATCAGTGCAAAATCCTTCACTGCTAGCAAAACAAGGAAATATTTATGGCAGTGATAGAAGAATGCACACCACATAATGGCATATGCCAATCACATTACCAAGCAAATAGATTCTTATTCAGTGGATTCCATGGCTTTATCATTAAACGTACTGTTCTGTGTTCTTTTTATGAACTACTTAGAAGGTTCTTACTTAGTAAAGAATCCACAGGAGACAATTTTCTCAGTTGTCAAATCTTTTTTTTTTTGTCTTGAGCTTTTCCAGATTTACAGTCCGCAAATGTTCCAACATTCCAGAGCAGAATATAGTTGAAGTGCCAAATATAACTAGCCTTCATAATATATTCTTTTTATTCTAGCTCATAAATTGTCCAATTCATTCCAAAGTTTTCATGTAAAATTCATATTAATTTTCTTGAAAAACTGATCTGAGATTTAAGCTTGACATGAAAATATGAAGTAGAAATTACACGGAGACATTTTGCACCTCTCTCTTGAAACAAACTACTTACAGTGCCTGAAAGGATGACCAAAAATTCCTAGGGGTGACCTATTTTCTAATTGAGAATGATACAAATCATTCAAGGAAATCCACTGAAAGTTGTACTGACTATACATCTATTTCAGTGAGACCAAAATCGTATTGTTCAACTGTGTCACATATTAAAGACTAATTTAAAAATCAGGTTAAAACAACAGATTATATATAAAACTATCACTACTAGTACACAACTATATGCAAGTAGTACACAATAACTGTTTAAAATATTTTATTCTTATGCAATTATCCTTGTTCCATCACTCTCTCAATATATTCATCATACCTTTCCCCCTGGATATTTCGTGGAAGAGATGACATAAAAGCCTACCACAGCCAACGTACTCTGTAGCTTTTCAGGCTAATTTAAATATACAACAAGACCATGACCTTTGCATGGTTATTGCTTCTGGCCTGAACTTTCTGTGCATGTGTATTTAAATTTTGCTGAATCAAACCTTGCCATGTGTCACCATAAACATATGGCAAACTCCCAGTTAAAACAGAGAAGTGTGGTAATCATAGCTACAACAAAGGCAGCTGATACTCATGACTTCTATGGAATACTTACAAAGAGCAGGGAGGCTCTGACTGATATCTGAAAGCTTTCTAATGTGCAACTAATTACATGCTTTTCAGAAATACCATTCAGCCTTTTCTTTTAGTTTTTGCAAATGCTCCATCAGCAGCAAAAAATGACAGAGAAGGTGACCAAACACCTTTAGAAAAACCTCCTTAAAGAAAGGATGTAGCTTCACAGTCAATGCTGAGGTGTTTAAAGAATACTTAGCTGAATTTTAACCACTTGGCCTCTGCATTATTCTAATTTTATTTCTTAGGGCACTGTTTTTTGCTGAGTTATAATGTACACAATCAGAGGAAATAATTTTTTATCATGCTTTGAATTATTTATACAGACCACGGAAACAGCTTTTACCTTCTCTGAACCATTTCTTGGCTACCTAATAAATAGCAAAGTTCATGAAAGGTGCTTTGATTGATTGCAGGAAATGGTCTTCTACAACAACAGTATTTGTCTGAGGACATCTTGAGAAACAGCAATAAGCAGAGATAGAGGAGACTGATGTTTGAGATCTAGAGGGCAAATTATAAGCTAGTGTTTATAAAGAGAGATTCAGAGTACCAGCACCCATTTTCAATTAAAATGAATGGTGAATAGAAATTGTATTCTGTAAAACTGACTTGTTATTTGAATGCAGTTTTAAGAATAAGGATTTTGTTATTGATACATGATACATATATATAACTGTATAAATATATAATAAATTTAGGGCATTACAAAATAGTCTGAGAAAGCTAGAAATGTGTGCAGTGTATCATATTCCCCCATTTCTGTTTTCTGCCTGGATTCCCCACACAGAACCCTGGGGAGACCAGCTTCTTCATTTGGATTTCGAAGTGATGCTTCACAAGTGGGATTTGTCTTCCCTGTTGCACTGAACCTTTCCATCGTTAACATGATGAAAAATACTGTGTTGTGAAACATTAGCCTGTCATGTTATTCAGTGGAAGGAAAGTACAATCCAATCTCTTGTTGCACAACACATACAACAGTGCAGGCTGTAAGACAGTTGAAAATCCAGCTTTGTTTTTTTCAGACCAGGCAACCAAAATTCGTCTTGATGTATTCATTATTGCAGTCTTTACAACTGGTGTTTGCTTTTCTTATTGCTAGGAAGGGAGGATTTGCTCTCTGCTGATTGAATATATGTAGTTGCATGGTGCTAGTGCTTTGTCTGGTCAACACTTAGGGCTGTAAGCAAAGTTTCACCCTCAATTTCAGTTACTCAATAACAGTTCATAATACAATGTTGAGAAAAAAAAACACACACACACTTTGAGCTACATACAAAAGGAATGGGGTTAAAACAAACTAGGATATGGAGTAATAGAAAGTACTATTTTCTAAAATGTCTCTACAGACCAACTGATTATTGATAATAACTTTGTGTCTGTCTTAGTGAGGAGACACATGAGAGAATATGAAGGTCAAAGAGAACACACAGACTGTGGGTGAGCGAATGGTGAGTTCCATATGTCCATAGGGTAACTACTACTTAAATGCTTGTATGAAGGTGCCATAATGTAATTTTTATTTTCTCTTTTCATAAGCAACCTGTGCTTCTCACCTTAAAACAAGTATATTCATATTAATAAATGGGCAAAAAATACTTTTCTGCAGAAAAATGTGGATGACAGCTTACCTCTTATTCAGGAAATCTATGTCTTCATCTTTTAGCTAATGGTGTCATGGAGAAATACAGGGTACACGAGAAGCAGACTGTTTGTATTTTCATGTATGCCACTTTAGTGCAAATGCTGCAAGCCTAGCAGTAAAATAAATGAGGGGAAGCTAATGATATTCAGCCTTCCACAACTGTTACAAGTCCTGCAGTCTCATTGCAGCCAATGTGTATCCTTAGGCAGAATGGTCCCAGATTACTATAAAACAGGCCTGTCCCTGCAGGCTTTTAGTTGACTGTTAGTTTATATTGTTGTAACTAAGCCAAGAACTAGAAACAATGCAGAGGACCTTTCTTTCCTCTTTCCTTCTTTCCCTCTTCCCACTGATATTTTTAGTCATGCTGAAAGGAAGACTGATGAAAATGAAGAAGCTCTGATTCTCATTTACATTATATTTTTGTGCCTCAATATTAAATTGAGAAGATGAGACCATGCTCTCAAATCCAAATATCTTAATTAGATTTCTTCTAGCCAGGTTTTCTGTAGTGTTTGGATACTGATGTTTTCTAAGTTCAAAACTATAAGATTCAAAGTCTTGTTCACCCCACATAGCAGTCAGTACTCACGTTTCCTTACCAAAGCATATGCAGAGAGAAGGTATCATGGTTTCTGTTTTATACACTAAATCTCGAAAGTTTTAGGAGGTGATAAGTTATGAAAACAGTAAGTTATGAAAATAGTAAGTTATGAAAACAGATCTTGTGATCATTTAACTCAGTTTGATAATTTAAATTAGGCCAGAATTTAGATTGTTAAAGAAAGAGCATCTTTAAGAGCATCTTAGAGACTTCAGTAGTGGAACTACTGGTCTCTATCCTGCCATAAAATCCTCTGTGGCAATTCACTGAGAAACCTTCATTAGCTTGAATTGACAGAGAATTGCTTATACCCCAGTTACAGATATCACTTCCTATTTTGGTTAATGCTGAAAGACGCTGACCCTTTCTTTTTTTCCTCTGAGAATTATTAATTTTAAAGTAGGATTTTAAAGTAAAGTCAAGGCAAATGAAGTTTTGAAGTTGACAGTGACAAAAGTGACAAAATGGCAGATCTTGCATCTGTAGAATAGCAAGAAGATGGTAGTTAGATTTAAGGCAAGCAGCAAATAAGTTTCAACATATAAAAAGAGTGGAGTAGATCAGAATAGAATATCACAGCATAGCATAGCATAGCATAGCATGATGCAGTTAATTCAAAGACCATTTGTTCTTGCTGACAAACCTCTTAAGGATTAACAAAAACTTAAAGTGTATTAATTAGAGTATTGTCCAGATCCCCCTTGAACACTGAAAGGCACAGGACGTGGAACACCTCTGCCTTTTTTGTTGTGGGTGAGTATAGGACTTTGGGTGGTTTACGTGGAATATTTATTAGAAATGACTTTCTTTGATATCCACTTCTTAAGAGAAAGATTTCTCATTGGGCAAAGCCAAACACTTTTAGAGTTGGTGTACATTTGAATGTGGCTAGATGAAGGTGCTCTGTGCTACGCATGCATCAGGGAATTCAGGGAATTTAAATGAAATAAATTATAGTACTTTGCAGCAAATTCTCTCCTGAAGAAATTGAAATGATAATTATACTGGATATTGAAAGACTGCACTGTCTACCTCCCAGAAAGGGCAAGTACTTAACACTTTTCACTGGTACCACTCCCACTGCCAAGGACATCACCTGTAGCCTATCAAATGACTTGTATTCTTGTTATAACTGAACCTCATCTTCCTCACATGAGGTAGAGTCTTAGTGTTTAGCCATTTCCCTCAATCCAGGTATACCACTTTTCAGTATATCAGTAGCATTTTTTTTTCTTTTGCTCACTTGAAAGTGAAGTTGGTAATTCAAGAACAGAAATAATTTATGAACCACATGAACATGGAGATAGCATCACTGATAATGAGCAGAGTGTGGGAGCAAGGCAAGTGAACTGCTTAGCCAGACATTACAGCCTGACAAAACATGCCTGAAATGTGTAACTCAGGTGGAAAAGAGGAAAAAAATTAAACTACATTACAAACTCATTTTACCAGTCCACAAGATCTCAAGATTTAATCTGTTCTGTAGCACACAGTGTTCAGTGAGTTTCTGTATCATCTTTCACATTCTTGATTTTTTTTCCAAGGCTGTAAACTCAGTTTCAGTTGGCTACATAAAATGGCAATCTGATCTTGACAAGAACCACACCAGAAGGATCTGTAAATGACTTGAATAGCTCACTGAATAATTATGGATACAGAAGAAAGACTGAGTCATACGTTTCCAAGCTCCATTTACAATCCAAAGGCTTGTTCTAACAGCTATATAGATCCATGTTATTTTTCTGAAATTAAATAAGGCCTTAAGGATCTCTAATCGAGATTTATCCTAGGTCTGAATTTCTTTTTCAAGATTTTCATGCCAGTAGGAACCATTCACTCTAGCCTTCTCAACCAAAACAACAAATAAAAGAGTCGTAAACCAACTTCCCTTCAGATATATTTCCACTGAGGAGAATTTCCTTATATTATAACATCACGGAAGAAAGCTATGAAGTGTGAACTTCAAATGGGTGTATCTTACAAATTGGCTAAAATGCTCTTGAAAACAAATGTTAAAGTTCAAACATTTTTTCATCAGTCATTCATTTCTACTACATTCAAAATGTCTTCCATCTTCACATTTAAGTTACAAATGGTGAAGAAGGTACAAATGGTGAAGAGAAGAGAACCATACCACAGTGATAGCCCATGGGTTATTCCTGGTAGTATGTCTTGCACAAATCTCAGCAGCCATCTCAGGTATAACACCAAAGAATAGGCTGTCTTTTCAACTTCTTTTTTTTTTTTTTTTTTTTTTTTTTTGTTTTAGAATTTGCTGCCATTTAAGACAGTAATTTATTTATTTATTTATTTATTTTATTGACTTAAGGAGAAAACAGGCAGTTATTAAACTCACCTAATAAGGTTGCTCCGCACAGCGCCCTTTCTAAAGAGATAAATTTTTATTACAGTTTGTACAGAAGCATGAATGAAATTATGTTAGTTTGCATAAGTATATGTAAAAATACATCTAAAGGAGATTATTATGTAGCAAATGAAGAAGCTGAGGAAAGAGGAACTGTGACTTGCTATATGTATCAGGCTGAAAGACATCACTGAGTAATGTTATTACCCACTGTTCTAAGAGTTGTGTTCTGTGGGATTCTAATAGTACTCAATGGTCCAAGCCACAGTAGACCTACTCTTGTTAAATGCTTAGAGCTATACCATTAAAACTATCTTATATTCTCTCTCTCTCTCTCTGTCTTTCCTAAGAGTAGGGAGAGGTTTTGCTAAAAAAAAAAGAAAAAAGTGTGCTTTTTCAAATCAAGAGTTTATAGAGATTAGCACTTCCCTTAAAAAATTAGTAAAATGTATTTAACTTTTTTTCACTTTTTGTGTAGAAAGCTTATCACAATTTACAATTATTTTGTTAAAAGAGTAAAAAATCCACTTTGACAGCAGTTTCAAGGCTCTCCAGTAATTTTTGTTAAAGCTTTGACTATGGAAAATGGATTCGGCTTTAAAAATTCTAATTGAAACTCTCTAAAATTTATTTGGTTCTATTTCTGAATTGCTATCCACTCAGTAATAAACTGTCCCCCCAAAGACATTTTTACTCTATAAAGAGCACCAAATTTTTATCATTATTAAATCCTCATGTTATTTCCATCATTCCCTGTGCCTTTGTTGTCACTCATTCATAAATGTCCTGATATATTTACATATTTTATTCTCTTTGAGTTCAATGGAGATTACATATGGTTTTGTGACAGAGTTTAAAAAATAAGTGAAAAAAATACTCATTTAGAGAATTTTGGAAACTTCTCTTGGAAAGATACCTTCTGGATCTTGTGATCATACAAGCTGCCTGTGAAGATATCAGAAATGCTGCAGAAATCATCTAATAGTTCAGCTGTGCATTTTGGTATTTTTTTTGGTGGAGCTGAATTTCTAGTCAGGAAGTACATGGGTAATGAGGTTCTGTGGGATCTCCATGGGCACTTCTAAGAATCTCCTCCTCTTGTATGTTCCTGTGAATTTCTTTCTGAACATCACATGTGAGGAAATGTGACAGAACACAATGGTTTATCCAAAATAACATGGGACATTTAGGAGCCTGCAGAATGAATGTTACTAAATAAAAAGATTATCTCATGCATTTGTCTGTAGCAGATTTTCACAACTTATCTCATATGTCATTGCTTAACAGAATGCTTGCACATTTTTCACTTGTCTCATGCACATGCCAGAAAAGTACCAACTGCTTTATTTAGATCCCACTTTTTTTTCTTTTCTTTTCTTCTTTTTTTTTTTTTAAATGAGAGCAAACTCCACTGATAGATCTACTTGATAGAACCAAAAATCTTCCCAGTGGTTGCATCCGCTCTTGCATCATCTGTGCCATATATTTCCCAAACAAGACTTTCAGTCCTTAAAAAGCACAGAGTAATAAGGTGGGAATAACAAAGAATAAAAGAAAAAACAAATCCAAAAAAGATTTAAGAGGAGTAAGTGGGGCATATCAAGGAGTCAGGTGGCAGTCCTTTTCCAGTGCTGTAAGTTTACAGGCATTTTCAGATGTCAAGCTGCTCTGTGAGTTGACAGTCGATGTACTTAAGGTTTCCTAGGAAACCCCAATAACAATGATATTCTGGGCAGTCTTATTAAATGTTATTTAAATTAAAAGAGATTTCCACTCTTTTATGTGTGCAATTATGCTAATTAAATTGAAAGAGAACTCTGACATTTCCAATTAGCATTTACCACAAAAGGTATATATGCAAATATAACAGAAGGTAAATACTGATTTGAAAAACCAAAATACATGGTGTGGTATCATACTGCAGCAGTACAATTAGACAGAACATTATTGTCAAACTTTTCTTAACCAAAATGAAAGTTATTTGCAATGTATAGCAGTTACTGAAAGCCTATGTAAAACATTTGAAAATAGAAGCAAGCCTTCAAAAATGACATAAGCAAATATATTAAAACATATTCAAGATTATAATGTAGTGTATGATGTCTCAAAAGGGTAGGCTTTTTTTGTTCTTTTTTCTTGTTCTTGGTCCAAAATTATTTTTCAGATCAACATGAGGTACTTACTACCTTAAGATACATTAATAAATCATACCTGCTATATGTGATGGAGGAGAGGGGAGTCAGATTTTCATGGAAATGTTCTGGAAATTCTTTAAAATCCTGACAATATCAAGGCTTTTCATGCACTGTAGCAATGAAAAATTCACAGACAATTCTAATATAAGAAGTCTGCAGAGGAATCTAGAGAGCAAATTATGTTGTTTACTATGTCCACTGATTTCTGACATTGAAGATTAGCAAGATTAGCAATGAAAGCATGGCCAGCTTGCCTGTGGTGAATTAGTTGAAGTAGTTGAAGATGTTAGCTAGGCCTTTGCTGGCCTTCAGAGTAGGTCATTTTTCCAGTCTGTGGACTCCACTTTTTCTTGAACTCCCCAGCGAGGTGATTTGGGCCGATTTCATTGCCCTGACATGGGTCAGGAATCACTTACAAAATCTCTTCCAGTGATATCCATAAAAATGTATAATCACTGTAGAATGACAATAAGATAATAAAGCCATGCTGTCCTAAATTGTCAATAGAAACTCCTTTGACTTAAAAACATTTTTGCTGACTGTGGATCCAAGAGGAATCCCTCTAGCTCTTCTTTGGTTTTGCCCACTATAGCATGTATGGGTTCCTTCTGGGCCTGCCCTACTCTGCCAATACTCTACAGTGCTCACATCACCCCCTCTGCTATGACACTGTAAGGGATAAAATTTAGCAAATGCTATAGTTTGTCCCAAGTGATAAATCTATGAACTGTAGGATAAAGAAAGTATAATTAGTCTTTTTATTTATATCCACTAACTTCCTTGTTAGTCCTCTAAGAGGTCTCTGTAGAATCAATGAAATAAATTTATCGCAGTTCATGCTGCATGATGCTGCTAACTTTTATCATTGGTACAGATCTTAAATACTGATACCAAACAAACTGACACTCAACAATCTATTTTGTGTTAAGGAGAACACTGGGAGAGGTAAAACACAGATGAGAAATTGACATTAATTTGTTCTATGTGATATGTTTCTTAATATTATTTATTATTATTATTTATTATTTAATTATTTTGGCATTGAACCTGCAGGGCTTCTGTTTTATGAGTCACCACCAGTCAGGAAATCATTTCTGAAGGACAAGAACTGGAACTGCTGCAGAAATCCAAGAAGCTACAGTTAGATCCTTTCCTAATATAGTGCAAATCCTCCCACCATGAAAGGACAGAGAAATTGTAAGGACAGCATGATATGAAGGAGAAGACAAACCTTTGAGCATAAGTTGTAGTAGGAAGTGGAAGTACCCAAACTTGGTAAACAATTACAAACATAAATATGAGCTTTTATAGTAATTAAAGCATCCTTGGAGCAACAGAAAGAGAATCTAGCCAGTACAGATGACTCCAATTGACCAAAGAGGCGGAATTTCAAAGTAAAATAATTTCTCTTCCCACCTAACTATTACTTGTAGAATCATAGAATCACAGAAACACAGAATCATAGAATGGCTTGTGTTGCAGGGGTCCTTAAAAATCATCTTGCCATGATCAGGGCTACCACCCACCAGGCTGCGCAGGACCACATCCAGACTGGCCTTCAGCACCCCCAGGGATGCAGTATTCAGAACTTCTTTGGACAACCTGCTCCAGTGCCTACTCATCCTCTGAGTAAGTAAAATTATTTCTTACATCTCCCCATTTTAGTAATGTAATTCTTCATTGGCTACATACATACAGAGCCAAGACAAAAAGTGTTAGTATTTTTTTTAATCCTCTCATATCACAAAGCTGAGCAGTTTTCCAGTATAAAGGACATACATTTCTTACTAATGGCAAGAAGAGAGCTTTCTAAACAAAGAAGGAATGCCTGTCAGAAATGACGTAGAAACAGCTTTGAAAACTGAATTAAGTTTTCCAGCTCACTTCCAGATGATTTTTCAAAGATTTCCTAAAGAAATTAAAAAGAGAGTGATATTTTGCTACTTACAATATTGACCTTTGTCATCAGAAAGAATTGAATTCCAAAACATTAAAACAATTACTTTGAAAGGGGAAAAAAAAAAAAAAAAAAAAAAAAAAAAGAAGAAAAAGAAGAAGGAAAAAAAAAAGTAAGAAAGGAAAAGATTCTGGAAACTCAAGCAATACACACTTGCCATATAAAGTTTTTATCCAGAAGGTAAGCAGTAACAGTAAAGTTGGAAAAAGGGAGGTAAGCTCTTACCCATTGAATCATCTATTGTCTTCAGCCCGCAGCACAATGTGGGAGCAGCTGAGGGGAAAAAAAGCCTCTGGGAACACATTCTTTCTTTCTTTTATTCCTGCCTTTTTACTGGACTTGGAAACAAAGTCAAGAAGTTATACACATCTGCCTACTCATAAATGTTGATCTGATTAAAGGTCGATTCCTCCTCTAGCAAAGTTAGAAATAACTGAAGGATTTGAGAAAGAGTCGAGAGAAATTTATGTGCTTTTAAATATGTGTTGTAGAGTTTATGTATTGCAAGAAAGGAGTCTATCGTTAGGTATTAGAGGAAATTTTCTCTAATTTCTAATCTCTCTAATTCAGCAGTTCGGACATTTTCCTGACTTGAGTCTTCGAAGGCTGGATTAGACAAACATCTGTTGGCAATAACAGAGATTCTGCCTGAGGGCAAAGTGGTAGGAAAATGGCCTTTTGAAGTCCCTTCTAGCAATATGGTTTTAATACTTTGGATTTACTGACTATGTTGTCATTGTTTCCTGTGGAGAAAAAGAAATAATAATAATGTTATATCTTGAATTATACTTTAATCCTAAATGCTACATCAATTTAAAGGAAATTTAAAGGTGTTTGCAGAAAAGGTTTAGCCAATACTTCAGGTTTTCATTTCAATAGTAATAAAAGAAATATATTTATGTAAAAACTACATTGTAAGCTAGAGAAATTAGCTACTAAAATTTGATAACACAATTAAGCAATAGTCCCTGCAGCTGATGTCCCTGTTAGGAGATAATAAATGGCAAGGAGATCTATATGCTGAAACTATCCTTATGTTGTCTGAATATGCCATGCCCTATTATAGTTTGGTAGAGCCTTCAGAGAAAGTGGATTTATTTTTTCTGTGAGGACAAGGAATCTTTTGTCGTTGTTGTTGCTGCTGTTTTTAGTGTGATGTTGAAATATTATTCTTACATTTCCGCTGCTTGAAATCTATGATGATTGAAGTCCAGATGTTATCAGGACACGAAATCATACCAAGACAATATGCAAATCTTTCCAAGTTGTTCATGACAGCTATAACGAAGAGATCTGAGTCACTGCACCTGCCAGCAATAAATTTCATCTACACCTGAAAGTCAGGCAAACTGACAGGAGCTCAAGAATTGCATACAATTTCAGTGATTTAGTAGCAGCAACAGTTCCTGTTTCAGCAGAACAAACAGTGAGGATTCCCAGGGAATACTCTTTTCTTTCTTTTTTTTTTTTTTTTAATCATTCTAACTGACTTCCTCTAAGAATTATTCCGCTCATATTTAAACAGCTATGAAAGTTTTTTAAAAGAAAAAAGTGGCTCAGTAGCCAAGGCAAACTCCCCATAATTTTGTTCTGTTTGCAGCAACCTGGGTAAAGCTGAGATCTCTGGCAGTAGGATGACCTTCATTCCCAAAGAATGAATGATGTGTTGATTTCTGGAGTTGAGGCTGGGGAAAACCAATGCTGAGGCAGCAGGCAGTGGTTCAGCAGAAAGACAGACTTCTGGAATAAGAACAGGTCTACCTCTTGTAAGTTCTCATTTTGACTAAATTATGTAGTTCCAGAGAAAGAACATCATTACAGAATCACTTCAGCCATATTATTTTCTTGAATCCATTCACTGACTTCCTTTTAAATCACGATTCCATGTTTGGAGTATCAAGAAAGCTGATCATCAGATAAATATGTTGTTCAGATGAAATGCAGCGTATACAAAATCAAAAGACAACAAACTGTGTCAGGCTTTATTTTTATTCTCACAGGCATTATCTGTGAAAGTTGTTTAGCTCCATATGCAGATACAGTGTGTACTGATAGTTCATATCCTTTTTTTTTTTTTTTTTTTTTTTTTTTTTTTTTTTTTTTCACCTAGAAATAATGAAAATGATGAGTTAATAGTATAAGTTTCTGGAATAATTTTCCAATACACATCCAGGAAGCAAAGCTCTTATTTCTTGTCTGGCAACATGGTAAAAAATGGTGATCATTCTTTAAAGGTAAAACACTTGTTTAAAAAAAAATATATATATATATATATATATATTTGATTTGTTTATTTTCTTTGCCATTATCCCAGGATGCCTTGGGAACAGGAGGTGTGACATACAATGACAACAGAACTGATTTTGGGCTGAGAATATAAGTCATGAAGTTTTGGAATAAGTCATTTTTTTTCATTTTGAAGTCATGAAAAAATGGAAAAGCCATTTTTTCAGGGTATACATTCAAGTAATCCAATGACAATAATAATAACTCTCTCAATATTTGCAGCAATGTATGTTAATTGCATTTAAATAATTGATAAAAGTACATTACAAAATCAATTGGAAAACAAATTGGGTATAAATTAATGTAAACGGAAAACTGATTTATTATTGTTTTTTTGTCGTTGGTTCTCTGTTTCTTCAATAGACAAAAATAATTACAGATATGTATTTCAAATTCTCTCGTGTTACTCATTTTAATAACAGGAGATACAGTAGCATATCTTCCAATTATTAACTGTCTTAAGTATATCATTTCATTTTCATGCTAAGCGATATTTTCACAGAATCACAGAATTGTAGGGGTCGGAAGGGACCTCCAGAGATCATCGAGTCCAACCCCCCTGCATGATTGCTAAAGGCAAAATAGAGCAATATTTTTTAACAGCATGTACCAACTTAACTGTCATATTCAGCAGCCAAAGGGTCATTCAGAAGTGACTTTGTAAAAAATATAATTGAGCGAGAATTGGTTTATTATAATAATGTCCTTTCTAGAAAAATACTTTGTGTTACAAGTACAATAACAATTCTGTTATTTCACAGAATTTCAGAATTACGGAATGTAGGGCCTGGAAGGGACCTCTAGAGATCACTGAGTCCAAACCTCCTGCAAAGCAGACTCCCAGGATGAGGTTGCACAGGTGTCCAGGTGAGTCTTAAATAGCTCCAGAGAAGGTGAATCCACAGCCTCTCTGGGCAGTCTGTTCCAGTGCTCTGTCACCTTTACTGTGATGAATTTCTTATGCACATTCATGTAAAACTTCCTATGCTTCAGTCTGCGGCCATTTCCCATTGTCCTATTGGCACACACTGCTGAAATGAAACTGTCCTTGTCCATTTGTCTCCCGCACCTTAGATATTTATAGACATGGATCACATCCCCACTGAGTCTTCTTTTCTCAAGGCTGAACAGAGCCAGGTTTCTCAGCCTTTCCACACAGCAGAGATGCTCCAGGCCCTGTATCATCGTTTTGGCCCTCCACCGGACTCTCTGCAGGAGATCCTTGGCTTTTCTACTAGGCACATGGACAGAAGAAGTTATTGCTTACATCAGCTGAATAAGAAATAACTTCTATATAAGTATTCTCCCATATTATCAATGTTTCAGATCATTTGTCAACTCCCGCAGGACATCTAGCACCAGACTCTTAACTCAGACAAAGGATATGGAAGAAAATAACACACATTATGCTGAGAGAAGGACCAAGAACACTCTGGTAACCTAGACATCGAAGAATTCTTTTATCTGAATCGATTACCTGAAAGTTGGGTGAGAACATAAGAAATAAATATGTGTCATTCAACCATTTTGTGAAAATAGTAGTTGTTTGTTCAGAGTGATTTGCGGTCTTTGTTATGTATAAAAGAGTTTATAAAGATATTCTTGTCCATGCGGGTAACTTCTTGCTTACCAGAGGATGTATTCTCACAAAGAATGCTTCATCTGACAGTTGAGTATCTAACAGAGTTTTTCTCTGGTATTGCTGTAAGAAACACTTGTGTCCTGGATTGTGTAATTCAGGCTCAGGTAGAATTTGCTATGAATCAGTTTACTCTTCACTTTTGCAAAAGTTGGTGTTCTACTGGATTCAGGTACCAGCACACTGGAAAGATACAGGAGTTTTCACTCCCTATTGCCCTATACAAGTAAGTCCTTCCCTGTTTCCCCATTGGTTAAGTTATCTGAGGTTTCTTCTCAGTCAGCCTCATTGGCCCCCTCAGTAAGTACCTCTGTTCTGTTTCCTTTGTACATATTTTGTAATCTGGATTCAGTTTGTCGCTTTTACGAAGTAGAGTTATCTTTCTGTCTTTCTTGACAAAGTCCATCTCCCTCTGTCATATCAAGCAAACAAGATAGTTGATAAAGCCTGCCTTTCTCTGTCTTGTCAAGCAAGCAGAATTTACAAGTAGTTGCCAAGCTGACATCTCCTGCTATACATGTACAAGGTAAGTTTTTTAACAAATTCTTCTCAGATTTTGTTTGGCAAGGATACCTTCATTTTTTCATCTCCGTTCCCCTTTTTATTTTTTATCATTTAATTGTTAATGCACACCTTCTTTGGGCCTAACTGCAAGCAGAAATTTATCATGTAAGACAAGTTCTGAGGCATGTCTTTTTGGTTTCACAACATTCTTTTGTTATGCAAAAACAGCATATCTTCCCCCATGTTACTGGACCACACAGGACATCTGTTCCACTAAAGCCAATCCTGGAAGTCAAATGTATACAAAAAATAACCAACTCCATCATCAAACATACCATGTGCCTTTTCTAATGTTATAAATGACTCATTTCCAACTACACTTCCAGAATTTTTCAGAATTTTATTTTAAGCTTTATATATCCATCTTCAGTTTTCTCTTTATCTACTTGCAAGTGGAACCTAAAAATGCAATATATTTCCTTTCAAAACTTATGAGAGGATTCTGTGGTTTCCTCATGAAGAAAATCAGCTTAGCACTCACTCTCATCACATCAACAAGACAATCTGCTCAGTGTGTCTCCAAGAAATCATAAATTGGCTTTCCAATGAAATGAGGAAAATAAATTAGGTTAAAAATTATGCGCGTCCATGAGGTGCTGGATCAGCAGGTGCTGGCCTTGCTAAGCCAGGTTTTTGCTGCTGATTCCAGATGTTTTTCTATAGACTTGGAATTTCTTAGACTTCCTCATGTCACCTATTCCTGTTGAAATCCCATTGTTGATTACACAGTACCAATTAATTTCAAGAATTCAATGCATGCAATGCTATTCCTGTTAGGGAATAGTAGACAAAGCTATATTTTAAGTTAGGTAGAACGAGCTGCAAGAGACGTTTAGGAAAACTGGGTGCATACACAATATTTTCTCTACATCTTCAAAAGGTTTCATTGGTTGAGCTCTGCATTAACATTGCACTCTTTAAGTAGATGCAAATATCAAGTTAACACTAGGACCACTTAAATTGTGGCTCAACTCAGGCTAAGTTAAAATGAATGCATGTAAGCTTGCAAGCCTTGTGAACAGAGTAGTTTGTTGGTATGATCAGAATAATTTAATTATGGTTTAAAATAGTGGGGAATTACAAGATTGTAAGCTTTCTGGAGAGAATAAGAATATGTATTTTTTCCTCCTTTTTGTTACTTGTACCACATCTTTCATGGTAGTTACAGTCATGACTTTGCTCCAGGTGAGCTGAACACAAAAGAGGAGTATTTCTTATTCCTGATTGCATTATGCAGACCCAGAGAAGTGCTCAAAATGGACAATGAAATCCCAGGCATGCTGATATTTACGGGGTATTAATCGCTGATTTCAGAGTCAGGATCCTCCTTAACCATATGAATCTAGCACAGGACTGGAGCTTATTGCTCAGAGCCTGGAGACTGGGAAGAGACAAAAGGTTGTTCTGCTCTTGACCTTGTACCCCTCACTTGTTTTCTTAATTAGAGACATTGTACTGTACTGCATAGGCTGCCAACATCATTGTGTTCCTGTATCCTGGGTCTATTATTTTGCAAATTGCACACTTCCGAAGCATTCTGTGTCATTATTATTATAAGAACTTTTCTCACTTTTTCAGCAAAACAGCACATGGGCCTGAAACAGATAGATAAGATCCACCAGTTAAATATTTCCTAATGATTCCACAAGCAAACTAAAAAAAAAAAAAAAAAGAAAAAAAGACACTTGAAAAGAATAAAATTGAATTCCTGATATAATCAATCTCCAAGGAAAGGTACAATTATTTAAGTAATGGTAAATTCAGATCTTAATTGTAAAAACTTGAGCCCTTGAAAATCTTAATAACGACTGCTTTTTCTAAACTTCTTGAGGAGAATAGGATTGCCTACAGATTAGAAATAATAATAATAAAATTATTATTTGGTAAAGTACATAAGGGCTAAAACTTACATTCCCCTTAAGTATCCCACTCTGGATACCCTGTGGTGGGAGAATCTTAAATGCTTTTTATTATTATTATTATTCCTGAAATTGTCAGCTTACTTTATACAGATGATGGCTTAAATTATGAAATTTAAACAATCAAAGTAACTATAAACTAGCCCTTGCTTTACATATGGCAAAGGAATAATCTTTTCCAGATTTCTTTCATAAAACACAAGGAGATCATTAGGTGAAAATTCAGCTAAGATGAAAAAGCTCCAGTCATTTCTATAATAATGAACAAGTAGTTTTATTATTGCAACTTTTTTATTTGCAAATATATGTTTTGTTTAGACGCTGCATATTTCTTAATGAAGGCTTTTCAAATCTAATGCTTTTTAAATCTGTTCAGTTTTAAAGTATAGATTAATTCTCAGCAGATTCTGATCTCATTGCATTCTACTTTGTCAGAAAACTGATTTGTTAGGGTTCCTATCCTCTATCTCCTCTGCAATGAGAAGACAAGATGTAATTTCCCATGAATTGCAGGACTATGTGGGCCAAGAAATATTGCCTGTAATCTTCCAACAGGTTCCACACACAGGGAAGGAAAGTCTTCTTCTGCCCCATAAACAATATATTATACAAAAAAGATATTCTGTTTAACAGAAGAGGTACGTAAAAAGCAGCCTAGCTCTTCATAGCCAATGTAATCTCCATACTGAATTTTAATAGTGAGATTTATTTGCAGTTAAAAAACTAACTCTTACTCCCTGAAATGCTAATTCTTATAGAACTATTTTGTAATTTTCAACAGGAAACAACAAATTCTGGATGAATACTTAACAAAAATAATTAATTAATTAATTTAAAATTTAATTAATTGTATTATTATTATTATTATTATTATTATTATTTTGTCTGTGTACAAAAAACAGTGTTTCAAACCAGTATTCATTCCTGAAACCGCAGGAATGACTGTTGAGAATCACAGATCTGTGCATACTATACCATTACATCTGTGTGCTGGAGCTGCTCTCAAAACTGACCAACCTTATAGGCTGCTATTCAGCCACAAACAATAAAATGAGAAGAAAAATTATTCTTCTTGTATGACAGAATTTGCTCTGTAACTTTAAAAAAAAAGTATATTCAGAATTCCCCCCACACAATTTTCAATAAAATGAAAAATACATCATCATCTGTGAAAGAGAAACAAATGATTCTGTAAATTGAAATCTTGAAGTTAAGGACCAAGTGATTGAATATTGAAGTAAAAACAGACAAACAAACAAACAACAACAAAAACAACCAGATACGGAGGACGGTCAAAAGAGATTACTGGATTAGTAACCAGGGAGAGGGGTGAGGTGCACTCTTCATGCCCAAATCGCAGTGCCTACAACGAGGTGCAAAAGACGTTCCGTCTCCTTGGGGCTGATAACAATCAGAGTTTCAAGGGAGACAGTTAACGACCACCATATTGTCACAAACTAGATGCTCGAAGAACTGATAATGGACATCCAGTTCTATAGATCCAACTGCAAGTTGTGTGATAATGAGTCAATCAGCGTATCCTATAAATAGCAAGCAGACTCCATTGGAAGCTCCTCTTGCAAGCAGCTGACTGCACACCAAAATCCCCCCTTAAGTAGGGACGCCACACGAGGTTACTTAAGGCTTTCTCAGAGCTTCACCCTGGACATGCTGAAGCTTTGCAAACAGTTTAAATAAACTGTCTGCTAAGATTTGATCTTAAGTTCATTAAGCAACCTCCCCCCTCCGTGTAGCAAATAAGTAAGGATATCTAGCTATTTCTAATCTTAAATCCCTATCAACATTGTTCATATTACATTATTAACTATCTATTTATATCTATAAATAACTTTCATACGGGAGAAGCATGCAGTGCTTTAGTTTCTATCCAAGAGGAAAGAAACATCATTATATTTAATGGAAGGCAAATGGCAATGAGTTATTGTCCCTTGGAGAATAAGCATTTCTACCCACTGTAAGGATGACCCATTACTTTAAACCTTCCAGATCAAGCTAGAATTTCATGATCAATCACTCTTTTTACTGCTCAGTTATATTGCCTATGTTTGCAGTAAAGATTACATCCCAGTTCCCGCATCACATCTTTGTATCTACTTAGGAAAAGGATTTTGTCATTATGACCTTTACCTTTGAGAAGGCTTAGTTCTTGGAGGAGCATAATGGATGGGAATTCAGCCCCTGGAATACAGGCCAAGGGCATGTTGCATTGTAGAATCATAGATTCATCATGGCTGGAAAAGACCTCCAGGATCGTCTAGTGCAATCATCAAGCCATCACTACCATGCCCTCTAACCCACGTCCCTCAGTGCCACATATAGTTTTCTTGAGCAGCAACTGTACCACCTCTGTGGGCAGTTTGTTCCAATGTTTCATTCCTCTTTCTGAGAAGAAATTTTTCCTAATATCCAATATTCAGACTTTTTTTTCTAATGTAACTTTAGAAAACATTATTTCACATTGACAGAAAGTTAACAAGCAATATCTATAACATGACCTCCTGTCTTTTAGTGAATGAATTCATAGTAGTATCTCTACTGTTAGATTTCAATTTATAACTCTCACCTGTTTAACGTATTTGTAAACACTCAGAATACTTGACTACCATGCATATAATCTTATATGAATACTAATTCAGATGCTACACTACCAATATTATCAAATTGGTTGTTATGGGAGACAATCTTGGTCATGTTAGTTAGTTCATTTATTCTAGGATCAATAGATGTTTTTAGAGGATCTTTTTGTTGTTTTTAAGTAATAGACATCTTTGATCTATTTTAGAACTAACATAGTTTTATACTCATATATTTTCAATTTAAAACAGATTTAAAATTTCTGCCTTAATTTTTGTTTAATTTTATTATCTTCCCTGGTATTTGTAGAGTTTTTAAGCATTCTACTCTTTTTTTTTTTGTTCACTTATTTATTTGTTTTTCTATTTTTTTTTAATGTTGTTTTGTGTGTATTTTTTTCTTTTTTTTTTTTCTTTGAGTCCTAATAATGTGCTTAAATTTTCCTGTCTTTCACTTAGCTCATTTTTCAATAAAGCACTTTCATTTATGTAAGAAGGTCTTAAGATTAACAGATTTCAGGAGATGTAAGAAAGCTATTGAAGAATACATTATGAAGCAATATAACATGGGGGTTTAGTTTATATATTTTAAAGCATAGTGAAGTTGCAATGTTTTCTCATTTTTGTGGATCTGTTTAAGTTGTCTACATATATGGACTTTGGCATTTACTCAAAATCTTTAGCTTCATTTCTCTATGATGGCTTCAAATAAACAGCATCTGAGACAAAAAATGATGCTTGTGCTCCCTGAAAAGGCAATAAGTACTGAAGTGTAACCATGGTAAGTATTTCAGTTTTAGCTGATCACTTTTGAAGGTTCAGAAAAAAACAAAAATGTATGCTGAACAAAGGAGGCATGTAGATGAGGCTAAAATAGACATGTAAATTAAACCAGTTTGAAAATAGTGGTGGATTTGTCTAACTTTAATGAAAAATTAGTGATCCTGACTGATTGTGGGTTGGCTTAATTGATTATTTCTCCTCTTTTGGGCTGGAGGCCGGGTATGCCAACTAATGCTGAGTGCAAATGTTTACCAGAAATGCAAATCATTGATCAACGGCTGAAAAACTGTGATCCATGCAGAATTCTAGGCATCTTTTTCTGGATAAAATATTAGCTTAACTTAATACATATTCCAAAAACTATATATATATTTATTTGAATTAAAATTATGGAATCTGTCCATTGCATGAATGCTTTGTGTGTTTTGAAAAGACGATCACAGGAAAGCTTTTCTCTGAATACCCACTGGAAATGTCTGTCCTATACTGTCGATTTCATTATTGTGTTAGAAAAACTTTTGCCCTTAGTGTTTCTTCCAGTCCTGGTACTTAATTGTTGTTATTTGGCAGTGTGAAATATTGATGACATTGGTCAAAAAGATTGACAGCTGCATGAATTGTTATTAACCAGCCTGTTGGTTGTAGCTTAAAGTTCAATAAATACCAAGATGCAGCATAAGCCCCAGGGAGCTGCTCTCTTTTTGGAATGACAGGAAATTAACTATTTGATGTCTATATAAGTCATCTGTCTTTTCCCAGCATCTTCAAAATAATTTTTATAGTGCCAAAATATGTAAATTGGTAGTGATTACTTTTCTACCCAAGCATTCTCTCTTGTAACTGGGGATCATGATCCCTTACCTGCACTGCAGGAGTGGAAGACCAGATTTTACATTATGTGTGACTATCTGGTCTATTATTCCTATCAGCACTCATCAGCACCATAACAAACAACAGGAAAATTATTTCAAAACATCAGGAATTGCAAAAGAACTTGTGACAGAAGGATTTCAGAAGTGACTTTGTAAGAAATTTTGTACTGGAATCTGTGATACATCAGAATATTTTTCTGCTCTTTCATATAGGAATTGAAGTGCTATTGCATTTCTCAGTCATTTATTTAGGATAGATGAACGGAATAAAGAGCTTGCAGAATACTTTCAAGCATACCAATTTGAAAAAAAAATAGAAATATTAGAAAGAATATGTCCTATGGCTGCATCCTTTCAGGTATACTTGAAGAAATCAGTACTATGAATTTACACAATTTTTTTAGATGGATGTGGCACAAAATTGCTGTCACTAGTCTAAGTAGAGGTTGTCTGTAATAATGAATAATACGGACTTTATCTGTACCTATCACATGTCGATGATATGGCAGATAACACATTGTGCATAAAACCTAGAGGTGACACCTTACTAGGTCATACAGTTATTTTGATATTTTGAATCACTGATAAAAGTTTTCATTTGTCATCAAAGGAATTTTATCATTCATGTTATTTAGTCTCCTGAAATTCCACAGCTAGATGCATTTTTCTGGTGATTTGCATGGATGCTGGTAATAACATGGATCCACTGGTAATAATAATAACAACAACAAAAAACCTTTTTCACTGAGAATTTGTCTACAAATTTCTCTCCATGATATGTTTTTCAAAGATTTCAGAGAACTTAAAATCCAATCCATTTTCACAGTTGCTCTATTAAGTTATACTGAGGCAAATTTTTGTTTTATTTCCTTTCTTTTGAAATCAGCCAGTTACTATGCCTTAGCCATTTTGATTTTTGTCTTCTGTTACAAAAGTTAATCTGCCCCATCTTTAAGGTATATGTTAACATCAGTAAGAGGACTAATAAAATGTCTTGCAAATACAAAATTAACTAATTTTTTGTAGAACTTTTGAAATTTATAATTATTTAAATGTCCTCCTGGTGAAACAAGAAAATGTAATTAAATGCTAAAAATACTTGATAAGTAACTTGTTTAACCAATGGTTACAGTCTCCCTGCCTTTGTTCTCAGCCTTTGTAGTAATTGAACCTACTGCATTTCAATGCTGACATTTAATCAGTGCATGTAAATCACCTTGGAGACCTATTATTCTTGTATTCATTAATCCAGTCATGCAGACTACAAGCATGTAGGAGAATTATACAAAAAGTTTTGCAGCTAAGATCAAAAAATGGTACATGTGGTATTTTGCTTTTCAAATTCCAAAATACTTCTGACACTTGGCATGTGATATACAATAAAATGTCTAAAGAAAAAAACATAATCTTGCTGAATTTAGTTGCATCAGTATTTTATTTAAACAAATTTTAAGTTAGGAAATTCTCCACTGAACATCTGAATGGAAAACTTTCCTGCTTACTGTGTAGTACACATCTTCCGTTTACTAATTTCTGGAGGTAACAAAAGATGAAAATAAATATGTATGTAGTTTTTTTAGAACTGTATTGGAGGTAAAAATTAAAAATAAACATAAAAATAATTGTAAAAACATGTTGTAGGCAAAAAAAAAAAAGTTTATATTTAGGCCAATATTTGGAAGGAGGGAATGAAAAGTTCAGAGAAAACAGTGAACAAACAAGAACAATTAAAGCAGCATTCAGACAGGTATGTACCTACCTTTCTAATTCTACAAGTGTACTCTGTATTCCACCATCTCACAACAGTATTTTATTTCAGAAATATCAATTTCTGCAAGTGAACCATGTTGTAATATCTCACTATTTCATGTAGAATATATCAAAATACGCAGCCAGTTGTGGCCTATTGGCTAGCCAGGCTGGCATCAGACTGGGAGCAGAACCCAGAACATGAAGGCAGCCTGATACTAATGGAGCAGGAGAGGCAATTCATGAAGGGAGCTAGAGCAACACGCTGCTCACCTGCCTTTTAAGTAATTTTCTCTACTGTATGGTAACTATGGCAACGTGTGGAAGAAATATGGAAAAAAGCAAAGTGAGAACTGCAAAAGATGGGTTTTCAGTCTTTTATCAGTGTGTAAAGTTTACTCTTCTGCTTTTTACTCCTTTCAGCTTCTAAAAAACAGCCATTCAACACAAAATTTTCAGATGAAGATTTAATATAAATAATTTTGAAATATTTTCTTTCATTTAAACATAAACATATTCAATTATATTTGGAAAGTAATTTGGAATTCAAACAGAACTTCAGTAACTCTAAGATTGTTCTGTTTTTGCTATGTGAAAATGACCCCTTTTTTTACATGAAGATTTTTTTCTCATAAAGAATACTTAGTAAATAATTCCTTTCTTATATCCAATGTAAATTTACCTTTTTTAGTTCAAAGACATTACTCCTTCTCTTATCAAGAGGTCACAAAGCTCATGTGTATACTTCTCTGTCACCCCACTATCCCCAGACATATGATTTAACTTCACGGAGGAGAGAGAACTCGCCCTCAGTTTTAATGTTGTCTTTCCTTTTGATGAGGGGCTGCGACATGGAGATAGATCAATATTGAGTGATCACCTGAGGGCGGCACGGGGGCCTGGACTCATTCTGCGTAGTGCAATGAAGAAAGAACAGATTCAGACTATAGAAAATTGTAACTTCCTCAGAGGGGATCTATTTTAAGTTGTCTAAGTTCAGGCTGTGACTCACAATGGGGAAAAGACTGTGCAGCAGGTAGAGGAAAGGATAGAGCAGAGGAAATAAGAGAGCAAAAAGGAAAGGAATGATATAGTCTGATGATGAAGTCTTTGCTATTAGAGAGCCCATGTGACCTTTAAGGCTGACTGCAAGTTCCATGAGCAACTTTCCACCCTGCAGTCTGAGGCTGGCTACCTTTATCAAGACATTTTAATACAACTCTGCCATGCTACTATTGTCTGAAGTGGATGTGCATGCTGACTGAACAGAGAATGCCTTGGAGGCAGCCTTGAATGTGACCTTCTTTTCAAGAAGGCCAGAATAGTTACCTGCCCAAGAGGCACTGTCATATTGATTCATCTGCCTTTAAAGAGATGTGCTAGATATCTGATTGAGAAGCACCTGTTTTTCAAGTGCTGAAAATTGAACAAATGTTTAGTATACCTGGGAAGTAGTCAACCATGGATGATGACTTTGCTTCCAGCAGATATGAACATGTGAATATCTTGGAGGGACAATATATGGAAAGAATCTCCTCCTTAAGGGATCTAAAGCAATTATTGAAGATATTTTTGTAAGCTGTGCCCTCCAGACACATTTTGTCACTCTCATGAATGATTTAACTCTGCTGTTCCCCCCCCCCCAAAATATATATATTTTACTACTATTTTACAAATGTTAAACTGTACTACCAAAATATACAAGCATTAATTTTCATATCTAGCCAAACAGATAATTCCTTTTATTTCACTGACCTTTGCCCTCTGGATCTCAAAGATCACATAATGAAGCTAGTAAAAGGATTTACCATCTTCAAAGCTGGTACAGATGCATCCAAATCTTCAGAAGAATCTTGATCCTAGTAAAGATAAAAGATTCTGAGGAAAAAAACCCCATCATATTGCAGTGTGCAAATTATTTCTTAAATATATAGAGCAAAATTCATTCTAAGTCAAAACTTGAACTTTGCTTTGGGAATGCTGACAGCAGATAACAGAGCAGTAAGGGTCTGCGATTGTGATGACAGAGGATAAAGTCAGAGGGTTAACAACTGAAAGTGGACATAGCAGAAAAAAAAGAGAAAAGAAAAAAATAATTATTTCAGTAACAGAAACAAAAAACAAAACAACAAAAGAAGTTGAGATTCTGCAGTTTGAGATATTTTCTTTTAGTAGATTACTTATTTCATAGGGGTCAAAATTGGTTGTGTGTGCTATTTATTACAGAGCAAATGAGGAGTCTAAGTGACTAAGAATTCCTTTATTGAAGTTAAGAAGAATTTTTTGGTGATCTTCAACTAATGGATTCGGAGGACAATACTTTGCCATCAGACTTTCAATAGTCCTTATGAAAGAAAGTAAATGTCAGAGAAAGTCAGGGCAGACTTCTGTTTTGTTTTTCTGATTTTCCACAACGGGGTAGTCAGCTCAAGCCCACATCCCGCACAGAGCAGCCCTTGGAACGAGGGGGTCACAACCAGGTGTGTCACCCTCCTTTCTATGGCCCTGAGCACAAAAAGGGCAATCTAATTCTAAACCATTCATGAGCCATTAGAATTAGCTTGCATTCTGATCCCTTTTATCCTTGGCTTTTATTTTTTTTCTATCATAAAGGACAAATAAAAGAGGAAGATTAAGGTACATTTGTACACAGGCTGTATGTGAAATGTAAAAATGAAATCTCTGAACCTGGGATTCTTTTAGCTCTAGATGACTGTCTTTTCCTTTCACCCCAGGCAAACATATGCAAAGTGATTTATCGAAGCTCTTTTTTTAAGACTTAAAATAAGGAATTGTTGAAAAGTACAAATTTTCTATAGTAGAGGTTAAACATTAAATAGACTGATTAAAATAGAAGCTTTTCTTTTATAATCAGTTTTAATCACATCCAAAACTCAAATCAGATTAAATTGGACATTACTGGTTTAGATTTAAACCATATTTTCCTTCACCCCATATTAACATGCTTTAAATATCAGTGTTTTGATCACACAGCTGTGTGACCCTACAGAAAGGGAGATATTTCAGATATGAGAAGGTCATTCATTAATATCATTAATCATTAATATTCATTAATAAGCATAGGATAGGATCAGTACTTCTTGTTGCAAGGATCAGAGACAAGATGATACAATAAAATATCTGTGTTTCAAAATGTAAAAATAACATGCCAAGCAACCATATGCTACAGAATCTTTTCTCATAGCTATTTCTTGGGATAAGGTGGCAGAAAGTGAGAAAAATGGTTCCTCTGGAAACAGAGAATGAATGTCAGTGGGTTCAGAATTAACTATTGCTGTAATCATTGTATATGCAGTCTAGAAGTGAACAGTATAATAAATAAAACCTTCCAATGTCAGCACAGGGAGAAAATAAAAAAAATGGAAAAGAGTGTTTTTTTCCTTCTATTTTCACTTAATCAGCAGTTCTGCACTTAACATGCGTTCAGAATTTTGGCATGCAAACCTTGTTTCCACATGCCAAACGTTCCTAGATCTGGCAGTATTAGTCTACTTGATTGCAGGGGGGTGGTTTGGGACTGTTGGAAACCATACCCTATGATTTGCCCAGTAGTTCTACTTAGACTACAATAATGCACTCCAAAGGCTGCCAAACAGCAACTAAGCTCCACTAGAATAGAAAAAGAGAAAGAGGGGTAGTCAGTGTGTAGTGTGTTTATCTCCAAGCAAAGTGCTGACACAAACAAGTATTACAGCTCCCATGCAAGCAGGTGAGATGACGATAAATCAAATGCAAAAAGAATCCACATAGCATAAATTCTGAATGAATTATGTTCGATAATGGATGGCTTGTGCACTACAGAATTTAAGATTTATTTTTATAAATCTTATAGAGCTGGTGAATGACAGTTAATGGACAAAAAACTTTATCGTACTTGATAAAAATAAGTGTTTTTTTTCTCTCTCTTTTTTTTTTTTTTAAAGGTCAAACAATTATCAGGACAAATGAAGATTATTATTAATTATTATTAATTTTTAATTTATTAATTTTGACACTTTAAATCATGAAATTTCATGCTACTTTTAAAGCAGTTCTTAACTAATAATGACCAATAATGACTATTGTACAGTATTTCTCTTAAAAGGAACGACTTTGGGAATCAATTCTAAAAATAGTTATTCTAATTAAATGGAAAATATAATTAGGCAATAAATTAGTGTTTATTCTTGAGATAAAATGAAAGGAAATGTAATTAATTCAAATAGCATTGCTGTGACTATTTTGGAATTATTATTCCATATCAGAAGTTACAATTGCTACCAAATAAAATTGCTTCAGGAACTTATTATTTCCTTTAGTACACGAGCTCAGTTATGATGGACAACTTGTTTTTCTATTTAGAAAATTAGGATGACATAAAAATCTCTACTTTCTTCTGCTCCGTCTTAACAGAAAATAATTGAGTTCTCTTTACTTTCACAAGGACTTATGATCCAGTAAGCACGTTTGAGAATTAGCACATCATGCTAACATTTACTGAACAGTGAGGCTGGTATAAGCAGGACTTTGACAGTTTCTCCTCTGTTAATTTGTCCTTAATCTTCTACAAATCATCGGGTTCATCTCTCATGTGTTACGTATTTGTCCTAATATATATATATATATATGTATATGTTATATATATTTACATATATATACATATATATATATCTTATACATATATATACATATATATGTATATATCATATACATATATACATCTTAGGATGTATATATACATATACATATACATATACATATACATATACATATACATATACATATACATATCTTAGGATTGAAATGTTTACTTCAAGATGTATTTTAATAAAGGCTGGAAACCCTGAAAATAGCTATCATTTTCTTTCTACTTTCACAAAACTACTTCTTACTATTTAATATTCAAATAATCTTAAATAATTTTTCTGTTGTAACCTCTTAGAGAAAATAAACTGAGTAACCACTGGGTATAATTAATTATTTTATTAGGGTAATTTTATGAAAGTAATTAAAAAAAAAAAATGAAAAAAAAAGAAGGAATCCAGAATTTTTAATTCAAATCTTTGGAGAAAGTATGTGCTATTGTATATCTAAATGTGAGAGCATCACACAGCACTTTTTCTGATCAATGTCAAAATAATGAAAACATAGCAGAATCAATGTCCTGTCCTTCCTAAAGGACTCTCTTGTTTCTGATGGCGATTTCAAGCTTGTTTGTTGTACCTTCTTTGGAAGTTTATGGCAAGACTCAGGAAAAGCAATTGTGAGGAACAATTTATTATCATTAGCCAAGTCAAAACAATAGCAAACAAAAGTGTCTGTGAATAATTTACAGATTATCACTTGCATTTTATTTGCAATATGTTTGGATGCTTTTTGATGTTTTTTCTTGTTTGTTGGTTTGTGTGTGTGTATGTGTGTTTTGGTCTTTGTTTTCTTTTGGTTAACTGCTAGAGGTAGTTTTTATTGCTATGCTTTGGGAACTGAAAGGGTATATCTGTCTTAAAACAAGAATATTAATGATCTTGTCACAAAGGACTAATGGCTCTGATAAGTGGTTTGTTGCTCTTACTTTCAAGTTCTTCATTTACAAAGCGTACAGTATGTAGAATATGTCATATGGTACACTCAGAGTGGAAACAACAACATCCTCTTGCTTTCCAACAATTAATTTAAAATGAAAAAAAAAAAAAGGATAAACAATGGAAGGCATTTAAAACCTTCATAGACAAGATTGACCACAAATAATTTAAATGACGAATTGTGACTATGACCTCATGCCCTTTTATGTTTCCTCTTTATATTTACTTTAACTCTTCTAAAAATTGGACTGTCATCTATTCCTTCTGCAAAACACTCAGGCACAAGCAGAGGTTTATAAAAGCTGGGAGATATAAGGCTGATGACCCCTGGTACAGTGGATTATTTCTCTCCTTCAGCTTTGTTGGGCAACTGGTTCTGGTACGGCTCAAGTTTAAAGCATTTCTAAGTAGTTAGAACAGTTCTCAAATGGTAGATAGTTTACATCTCTCCATGTCTAAATGTGGCTGGATCCAATACGCTTACTGGGAAGAGTCCTCTTGCTAGTCCCAGCTATGTCAACATTGTGATAGACAGAAAAGTAAATAAAGAAATGAATGAATATGTATACTGGAGTGAATAGAAGGATGTTAAACTGCTTCAGCATGGTTAAGCTACAGAAGGGAATAGAAAATAAAACATGAGAAGCAGCTGAGGGAACTGGGGCTACTTATACTGGAGAAAAGGAGACTGAGGGGACATTACTCTCTGTAATAAGGAGATAAGAGTTGGTGGTAAGACATAGGGCATCAAGTTGTACCAGGTTTAAACTAGACAGTGTGAAGAATTTCTTCATGGAGAGCGTGGTCACATATTGGAATGGGCTGTCCATGGAAATGAAACAGTCCCTATCTCTGGAGGTATTTAAGAGATGTATAGATGTGCCACTAAGGATTTAGTGGTGGGACCTGTTTCATCACACTGAGGGTTGGACTTGATGATCTTGAAGGTTTTTCCAACTTAAATCATTCTATGATTTATGTCAAGCAGCCGGAAGAATGATAACTGACTCCTTCTGTAATCTCTTTTACTTGAAGTTTAGCACAATGACAGGATTTCCTCACTGGAGCATTTCTGATGGAGTAGTTTTGTTGCTCTAATTTGTTCAGTGCTGAGGACACAGGATTTAGCTTTGTGCTTGATTTCTCCTTAGGAATGCTGTATATGAAAAGAGATTTTTCCTCCCTGCATACAGTGTGCAAGTATGTTCATTCACTCACAATAGCCTTATTGTAGAGTATGACTGGAATGCATATTCAGTGCCATTTTGTCTCCATCTTTTCCAGATTTGCTCTACCTATAGTCCATTTTCCCTAGGAGAGGCTTCTTCTAGGCCCCAGCACAGAGGAAACAGATTGCACAGAGTAATGTTTTCTCCTTTTACTGTCATTAGTATTTAACAACATACATAAAGAGATAAATATGATGACCAACAGTAAAGAAGGAAAAGAGTTTAACCTGTTTGCTATTCATTACAAATACAGCATTCAGATAGACATTATAGTATCCTCAGTAAAGAAAAAAATATTTAAGGTTTCATAGAAATATTTCCCAAGCCTTTGATTACTGTAAAAGTAGCAGCTACATGACTTTCTCAGAATCATCTAGGATGTACCTGCTTTGGGTAAATATATTGAAACTAATGGTAAGTTATCTGAGAATGATAAACAGTATAGATGCATCAGTGCTACATTGTACCAAAATAGCTGGTTCTTTCAAAAGGTGGAGATAATTAGCTCAGGAGTGGTGCCATGCTGGTGTAATCAGAATGCCTTTGAGGTCTGGGACTTTTATCTCTGCTGGGGCTCAGCTGTGTGCAAATAGAAATATCTGCTCACCTGGTGGAAAGTTCAGGATACACAGCATGCTTTTGAGATAAGAACACAGTGATCTTGAGGCAAAACTGGGATGGAATGCTGAAATGCAATGCTGAAAGTGCTGTTTGGAAATGCTCCTTATGAAATCTCTTGTGTAGGCAACAAATATCTTGTGATGGTAAAATCTGTGGTATGACTGCCAAAATACTGCAAATTTGTTAATGTAACTCCTGAGTCCTGTCTTACCTTTTTACTACAGCTTGATTCTTTTTTCCTCTCCTCCCCTTTCTTCTCTGAAATTTTAATCTACAGATCAAAATGCAGACTGTTTTAGTTCTGTCCGTGTAAAAAGAACTACATTATTATGTTTTTAAAATGGTCACTTTAGAAAAATTTAATGTGCAACTTTCAACAGTATTTGCAAAAACGTACTTGGTAATTTCAGTTTTAAAATACTCAGGTTTAACAATTTTAAGTCAGTTATTGCACCTGATTTTAAATATTCTTTCAAATCCCAACATCTATACAACTATGCATTATTAAAACTAAAATTCAATTAAAAAAAAATTGAATTAAACAATATTCTTTCAGTTTGGTCAAAGCTAGAGAAAACTGCCTGTAGTCAAATATTGTTCAAGCTGACACAGTTAAGGTAATATTTACACAGCAATCTCTCATAGAACACTTTTTTTTTATGTATTGATATACATGCAATTTCACTGTGCATCAGTTCTTTCATTTAAATTTAATTTAGGATTCCTTTTAAAACTTGAGAAATAGGATTTTCTTAAAAAAAAAAAAAAAAAAAAAAAAGATTATAATAACAAAAAGTATGAACTACTATGGAATCTAAGATTTGCTTTTGATCAGTTAATGCTAGCTGGAGACTATCCTCTTATTAGTTTCTACTAAAACTAGAAGGATGAGACCAAAAACTCTACTGGCTTTTGGGGTGGAATGAAAAACGTTAATAACATACAGAAATAGCTAAACCTTTCAGTGTTTACTGACTGGGTGAGGAATCAATGACCTGAACGCTGTTATTTCCTTCCTTGATTATAGTGAGAAAATCACTTTATTTATTTACCTATTTATTTATTTATTCTTTTAGCAGAAGAACAGCAATGCTTACATGTCACAATAAAAAATATATTTACACTGCAGTTGAGGAGTGCTATATAAATACTACTAGCAAATATATATTTGCTCTTCATCTGTGATGATTCAGACACTGTGTTAATCTCTGAAACACTATTTTCTATAATGCAGAATAAATGCAGATATAATACAGATCAGGCAGGTAAGTTTCATTGGGGAGAGAAATATGGTTTCATCTACTTACTTAAATTATTTCCCTGGATAAGTTTTCCTCTTTCTTCAGATTTCAAGTGCTTCAGTCATTGGCAAACTACAATCACCAAATATTGGTTGTCTTTTGTTAAGAATCTTGAAAGTAGTAGAAGAGCTAAAGCTTTAGCTTATGCTAAATTCTAAAATTTTAAATTGTAATTGTAGGAACAGTACACTGAACTACACTTTCTCCCACAAGTAAAGGATTACACTTCCTGCTTTCTTTTGTATTTCCTTACGAAGAGTGCTAATATGAAATCTGATATAGTTGAAGTGCTAAGGTAATGGTCTGTGAAATAAAAATGTACCAGGAACATTATGGGATATATATGTTTTTTTCTTTTTCTCCTTATATCTTTTTCTCATTTGGTGCTATGTTCAACAAGATTTAAAGAAAGTTCACCATAGTCTAGGTCAAGTATGCATTTTACACTGTGAAGTTTCAGGGTGATGGTCCTTCTTGGATTTCCTTGTGATGACAGAAATTGTCTCCACACACACTTTAGCCAGTGGCTGCCATCCCCTCATGGAAGCACCACAAAAAACAGTTTGTCCATTCTTTATCCATCAGAGGCTGCATTCTGACACATTAAATTAAAATGTCATTGATTTCAGTTTGCATTAACACAGCAGACTGTGATGTGTGTGAGTCAGAGTCCTAGCATGAAGAAGCTCCTGGAAGTCTCAGCCAGCAGAGTTCCTATTTGAACTCAGTTCTTAAAATGATAAATTTGGCCACATCTATGTCAGTTTTACTGAATAGCTTAATTGGAAAAAGCATGAAATCTCTCTCTCCCGTGGAGCATGCTTTCTTTATGCTCATTTAATATTATTTCCTATGCATAGAAGTAAACTTATCTGCACTGTGCACCCAGCAGTGCTTATGAATGGCAGAAAGCTAAGAGTTGACATCAAGCACAAGAAGTCTGTATTATTGGAAATGACATAGTTCATCAAAACTACAGTATTTCTCTGCCAACTCCCTGCCAGAATCCTACTTGCTTTCTTATCTTCATCTGTCCTCCACAGATGTTCTCAAATAAGATACTGAGGTGTTTAAACTAACTACATGAACACAAGAATTTTTAAAGAGGAATGGAAAACTCTGCTTGCAGTTTCTTGCATGTGTAGAAAATAACTTTCCCCCTTTCAGCATAAATATTTTTCTATTTCTGCTGAAGAAATGGTATTATTTTAATTCTACTCATTGCTCAGAAATCTAGTGATAAAAGGAGGTTGCTCTGATGTACTCTGATGATACAGATGGATTCTTGAATTTCTGGAGTATACAAACATGGAATTCATCAGACGTATTTAATGAAGCTTCATTTACTTTATATTTCACTGATAATCTGAAAATCCAGCTCTTTAACATTGTCTGTCAAGATCCAGAGCTGAAAAGTGGGAGAAAAGAGAACATATCACATAATATTTTATATGTTAATTATATCATTGGAGCTGTAATGCTTGATTTTCAGTTGATCCTGATGTTGCCTGGTTATAGGAAATGTTTAAGTAATATATGAATTAGACAGCAGGTGAAAATAGGAAAAATACAATGTTCTCTTGAGCTTTTCAGTATGATTTTCTCCTAAAACTCAACTAAATATATTCTCCTGTATACTTATAAATTGCCTTCAATAGCGGGTTAGTTTGCTATTAAAAAAAAAATCATTTATATAGCACATTCATTTTAGCATATTTATATGACTTCTTGCTGTATACCAAAGTGTAATCATGCTGACATACGCATAATAAACCAATAAAAATATACATATGTAGTTTATCATTTGGCTAAGATTACCACTGCTCAAGGATAATGTTTGCTGGCTATCTTAAAAATTGTCTTGTCAGCATATCCATTGTTTGTACATTGGTGCCCTGAAGGTCACTTGGTTATGAAACTAAGACCTCATGCCATAAAGAGGCATATTACTACTTTGTTTCAAAACAAAACAAAACAAAACTGCAGGAAACTCAAAGCTTGTAAGACTTACCTATTCCAGATATGCTCAGTGAAAAAAAAAATATAAAGCAAAGAACACCTGAAATAAAAAACATTCCCTTAAAGGAAACTTAAATTGAATTTATTTATTGATTCCGTATTTGAGATAACTTAATTACTAGGACTCCTCAGCTAATATGGTTGTATTTTAACAATGAATGTATATACCTCTAAATTAAACTCCTCTATAGTAAAAACAGGAAAAAAAAAAAAAAAAAAAAAAAAAAAAGTATCTTTTCATTGTAGACCTCTTAGGAGTATAAAATCCATTACTACCAACTTTACAGTGCTTGATAATAAATATTTAAATAATATAAAATGTCAGTGAAGAGTTCTGCTTCCTGTTTACTTTTGGAATTACTGCTACTCTGTTTCTCTCTTCTCCCTCCTTCTTGAAAGTTACTTTATTATTTGCAGAAGGAAATGACACTCACATCCTTGGGATCTACAGATGCCTCATTTGAAATTCTCCAGCAAAGAAATTCTTAACCATTTTTTCCAGCTGCTTTAATTATTTGTTATGCTAATACTCTACAAAAAGATGTCAAGTGGGATCAAAGAACTCTGTGCATACAATTCATGCTAAAAATAATTTTGATTTATACTTGATATTTAAAATAACTTTTCATTTTATTAATGAAGAAAATTAAAAGTGAGACTACTGCACTTAGAAGTACATGTGCTCAATAAAGGAAAATAGCAAAGATGGCCAACACAATGATTCTGTCTCAATGATGGCAGAGCCACTGATCTTAAACCAGACACAATCGTTTATTTAAATATATCATCAATTTGAAACTATTTCCTTAAAGCCATAAAGAGTTTTTTGTGAGAGAGTATAAATTCATAATCTCCAGACCTAGGGGAAAAACTATATATATGTTATCCTAGAAAAGAGCATAGTAGTGCATTGTAAGCAAATAACAATAAATCCTAAAGACAATTAAATATTGCTGTATGTATGTTACTAACATGCAATATTCTAAAGGCATATCACACAATTCAGAACATGCAGTGGTTGGTATGGAAGCATGTCATCAGACTAGGAAAATAAATTGTATATTATTTTGATTATAGATTCTTGTTACTGAATAACATGGGGAGAGATTGATTGTTAAAAGCAGAGTAACATATGCTACCACCATAGGAAAATTATAAATCACCTTTATTTCTTTTTCTTTTATTTACAAGTAGAGATAAACTTCAAAAATTTTCAAACAGAATGGGAGAATATGATGAAGAAGGTGATTTCTAGCAGTGATTCCTAACTGATTTCTCAAAAGAATCAGAGTATTTGTCTTCTGAAGAGGAAAATGGAGATGTAGGAAATGAACAATAAATACTAACATGAAAGAACAATGACAATGAAATACCTTGGATGCTGAAGGAATCAGTGGTGAGGGGTCAACTTCAATGTTTCTGCTATGAGGAAATTTATAATATTGGTAAAGGGAGCTTGTAGTGAAACTCATCTAAGTTTTCAAAAGCTCTGAAGTTACCACCATTCAAGTATCATAGCTCCTTGAACATAGCTATAAAAGCCAGACTGTCTGAAGGCTGCTAAAAGCAGATCCCTCTGAAACTTAGTCAATTTAACAGTTGTGAAGTCTCAGTCGTTCAAAAGATTTTACACATAACAAAAAATCCACAGTTTTAATTATCACAGATATGCAATTAAAAAACTCAGCTTTGAAATCTTATCTGTGCAACAGATATTCCACACGCTTTGAGAGAATGGGCTTATTTGCAAAACTATAATAAATATTTCTTCATTACACACTTTTTACATAATAAACATGGGTCAAAATCACCTGAAGCCAGGGGATCCAAAGATTCAGATTTAGAAAGGATTTTGATTTTAATGTGGCACTGGATGAGTTAATAAAATGAGATCTGCTTAGTGCTGTTGAACATAACAATTTCCATTCATCTACCTTGAGGTAAGAAAACCCTTGTTACATAACTAGCCATAAATTCATACTTTTGTTAGTGATGTTTTGTTTGAATGAATGGGCACCAACCATGAGCTGCAGCTAGAAGTAATAAGGAGAGTAGAAAGAGAGAATAGTCTTCAGGTAATTGCAAGCAACTGCTACACTTAACAATAAGCGATCCTTTAAACATCCTTTAAATTGCCCATATGTTGTGTTGCTCTCTGTAACAGCTTCATCGGCTGATAGATCTCTTACCTGTTAAAAAACAATGGAAAGAAAAAAAACCCTTAATTTCAGAAACTGTGTAGATTTGTTCATAATAAACCTCACAACACTGTGCCACATTTGAGAAAAGGGTCAGACATTTATAAATTAGACTATCATGCACAGTTCCACTGACTAGGATAACAATTACAGGGACAAGTAACGCTCATGCTTTGTGGTATTAGTGGAGCAACAGACAATCAAAAAGCAATTTCCTTCCATGGTTAAATTTTGTGTACGTGCCAAGAGTTTTGTGCTTTCCTTTGAAGTGTGCAACCATTGTCTCAGGCAGGATGCTGGACTAGATGGACCATTGGTTCTGTTCTGCTACTGTTGTTCTTAGATCCCGTACCAATGAAATATCAAAACACACTATCTAAATTGCATTTGATATATATACTGTGTCACACTTCAAACCAGTGAAGCAACACAGGTGGTGTGATTCATGTGGAGAATGTGCTCGAGTTGCTTTACACATGAGGAAAACAATATCAGTTAGTTCTACAACCTACTGCACACGGCAGGGTTTGGCAATCTATGATGTGTTTTGTCCATATGGAAGTGAAAAATTATTCAAGTGCTATCAATAAAAACAACAAAATGTATCTGTTTCTGAGTACCATGCATCACCAACCCGCAACTCCTCTGGGTGCAAGAGTAAACACAGAAGCAGATACTCCCAGTAGAAAAGATGGCTATTCACTAGTAAGATGATCTTCAGACTTCTCATAAACAGTATTTTCTTACTAGTTCATGCAACATTATTTTTGCAAATGACTTTGTAAAGATTCTGAAGGAAAACTAAGAATATAATTTTAGGAAATTATTACTCATTTTAATTAATTAATTATCTTAATTAATTAATTAAATAAGCAAAGTGTGTGAACTATGAAAGTTGTGAAATGCATACACTTTTAATTTGTTTATACATTTAGCATTTATTATTTTACATCTAACATACATTTATAAGAGAAATTATGAATTTTATTTTTACTTAAAATTGTTTTATTCACAGTTTACCAAGCCATTTATTAAGTTTTTGAAAGTCTGGTTATGAAAATCAGCATCTGTGTGATTAACTTCCTATAGTTTGAACATGAAGTATTTTTTAAATTTATTCAGAGGAAAGGTTAGCTTTATCATAAGAACTCTATTAAAATATTTTTGGAGGGAAAATCAAAGCAGAAATTGAAGAAGTAAATTGAGTAGAAAATAAATTTTGTGGAAATAATTTATTTCTCTTTATTCAAAATACTGCATCTAAGAGACAGTACAGTTAAACTGGAAATTCATACTGATGATCTCCGTATAAGACTTCAAATACCAAATTTTTCTATTTCAAAAAGAAGCTCATCTTTGATTCTGAGGTAAAAATTAATAACTGCTGTATCATATCACTTACTTATCCAACCAAATTATAACCAGCAAATTTTGTCTATAGCATGTTTTACATAAATTTCAGAGAGAAATATATAAAATGGTGTATTTTATGTGGATAATTTGTCAAACAAGAGATAAAGGAATCTATTTCGGATCACCTTCTGAAAGTATCTTACAGCTATTATAGTTACGTTTAGTTGTGTTATGTCTTGTGCCATGCAAAAGGTAATAGATTTAATTTATCTTTTAAATTAGTAAATCTGCAAAATGTTTTAAATGTCTTCTGGGAGATCCTGATATTTTTTTAAATGCTCTCAGCATCAAGGGTGTTTTAGATAATTAAAACCCAGAAAACACAGAACAACCAAGTGCATGTTAAGGTTTAGTTTTAAAAATTGCTTCTAAAATTTTTCTTAATTTCATTTCTCACTTTTTTTTTCTTCAGCACATTAGAATACACCACACCATCTTTTTTTCACTGTCTTCACTTACATTTTATGTGTAACTACGGATAAAGAATGCAAAAAAGTACTTTGAGCTATGTTAGTCACAATAACACTCAACTCAGTATAGTCAGCCTAATATATGTGACATTATTAAGACAGCAACACATTTATAATGATAAAATTCATCCCAGGATATCACCAAGATGATAGAAGAGTAGCAGCCTATTGACCACACCAAACTGAACTTAAACATGGCTTAGCTTTCCTAGAAATAGAATGAAGGTGATATGATCAGAAAAACCTGGTTGGATTTTTTAGCTTGCCAAATGATTTTTAATTAGTTGGACTGATTTGGGCCATCCAGCTTCTCCTGGCTTAGAAGCTGGCTGTGTCCAATGTTCAATATGTTACAAACTCAAAGAGGGCAAAATTACAGATTTTCAAAACCCTCTGCCTGTGAGCAGTTGGCAGGCAAGCAGAAAGCATAGCTCTGAGCCCATCTGGGAAACCTGGCTTATCCCAAACGTAAGTAATTTTCTTTATCCACTAGTTTTTTATTCAGGGAATTCTGTTCAGTGATTAGTTGGTGAATGCCTCTGTTAACTGTTTTTTACTGGCCAGTTCTTAATACTTCAGAAATTTAAACTAGTTACCCACTTGAATAGCCTCAACTACTGACAAACCAACCTCTCTATGGAAAGTAACATTCAAGTGAGCATTATGATTTGAAGAAAGTGTTGTTAATAACATACGAATAAAGAAAATGTTTCAGGTTTAATGCTTGTGCTTAATATTGCTGTGCTCTGTTTAATAGGGTGCAACTTACTGGTTTGAAACTGCCCTACATCTAACCCAAAGCTGTATCTCCACAGCTAGAGCTGTGCAAATAGATTCCTAATGAATCACTTAAGTATATCAAATCTTTCTCAAATCCAAGATTATATGACTTGAGATTTACTATCGCACTTTTCTTTCTTTTGTGAAATATTTTCAACTACTACATAGTCTTTCCCAGAGGACTGCAGTGTATTCAATTGTACCTCCTTTACTGACTCTCTGCTTATGATAATTTTCACCTGTTTCATTTTCCCACTGAAGATGTTTATTAACTTTAATTCCTACACACAAAGTCTCTTACATACTATTACTCTGAGTGCTTGTGCGCCTACACACTGTAGCATCAGATGACGACATCATGAACATCAGTCACACAGTGTTCACAAAAATACTACAAAGTAAGCAAAAGTCACTTCCATCTAGTAGACTGAGAACAGAGGAAGTAATGCACATACATTTGCCTGCAGTTATCTAACAGTTGAGTTGTGAACTGAATCCAACTTTTTCTCTCAAAAAAAAAGGACATCGTTTCTATTTTTCTGAACAATCAGACAACTTAGACTTTGAACAGTAAGTGAATAATGAACAGGTCTTTCATGCAGATGTTTCTTGTGTTTGCTGCAAAGACTTGCTGATGCATAAAAATTCTTTTGAAAGTGAAACAACCCCAGAACAATATTGTAATCATTATTTTGAATTGAAAACTCAGGATGACAGTTATTCCACTAGGCTTATTTGGAGTCAAAAATAGGTCACTATAATACTTTGTCTGATCATCTTGGGTCAAGACCTATTCAGGCTTCCTTGTCTATTCCCATCCTTTGAGTTTCAGTGGAGCAGAGCTCACAAGGAAATGTTCTTGTAAGACGCAGTCCAAAACAAATGTAAATACATGAGGAAATATTCATTTTAACTGTCTCTTTAATAATCCATCCCCTCTTGTCTTCAAATGCCTTCCACCACACTCACCCAAAGATACATGCTTGTCAAGGAGCAAACAACTACATCTTCCCCCATTTAATGTTTGTGACAGATGTTTGATAGCTTCAGCCATTGGAGATAGAAAGAAGCTGTAAGAATATCTTATCTTTGGGGTTTATTCATCTCTGGTTTGAGATATGCTGCAAGGAAAAAAAAATAAAAAAAGAGAACAGAAGAAAATAATAAGATCTGACATTAGAATCATTTATCACCTACTGTTTTGTGAGGAATAAAAGGATCCTCTTTGAAGTCCATTATCGGCTTCTTGCTGGCTTCTATCTGTCATATTTTTCTCATAGAAATAATATATTATTTAGGAATAATAAATTTAGGAAGATCACATTTGGAGAATAAGCACTGCTATTCACCTAAGTTTATAAATTATTCTTTTACTCACAGTCACTTTTGCCCATTTTCTAAAGTAAAAAAAGTGTATTACACTTATTATTTGAGGTTTCCTCGTATCTGTTATTTTTCCCTTTCATGTACAGAGTTTAGAGGTAGTAGTGATGGAAGGCTGGAAAAACATTAAAGAAAATGCATGCCATATATTTCTTTCTTACTGTACAAATTCCAGGAAATCTGAAATTCTGCAATGTTGTATTTCCAATAGAAAATACAGAGATGGATAAAAACATATAAAACATATATTTTCTAAAACATATATTTTCCTATATATTTATGCATGTGTGTACATGCATATATAACTAAACATACATATACATACATATATATATACAAATATTTATAAATGCCTGTATATATAAATACATATATGTATATATATACATGCATGTATATATGCAAATACACACATGCATATAAACATATGTGCATTCACATTCATATGTGCAGTCATCTATACATCTGGATTACGGTATCCACATCTGGGGCTTCCAGCACAAGAAAGAATGTTGGAGACAGTCCAGAGGAGGGCCACAGTTACGATCAGAAGGCTGGAACTGAAGCTGAGGGATCTGGGCTTGTCCTTGTTGGGGAAGAGTAGCCTTCCAGTACTTAAAAGATGCTTATGGACAGGAAGGAAACAGACTTTTAACATGGTCTGGTAATGATGAACAAGAGGCAACAGTTTCTATCCAGAAGAGGGAACATTTGGGTTAGGTGTTAGGAAGAACTTTTTTAGCTCAGAGGGAGGTAAAGCATTAAAACAAGTTGCCCAGAGAAGTGGTAGATGCCCCATCCCTAGGGGCATAAAATTACGGACCAGTTTGGGCCCTAAATAACCTCATCTAGTGGTTGGCAACCTTGCTCATGGCATGGGATTGGAACTGGGTGGTCTTTAACATCCCTTCCAACCTAAGCCATTCTATGTTCCTATGATGCTATGATTCTGTGATTCCTTGATTCTATGACTCTATATACATGTAAATATGCATATATGCATATATATATTATGCATGAGTATATACATAAATGTATACATGTTTGTATCATTACATGTGTACATATGTATGTATACGTGCATGTATGTGAGCATGCACATATGCTGTATTTACACATGCATATATCTGTATCTACACATGCATGCATGTACATGTATACATATCAGGCCATATATACATACATGTAAACACACACACATGCATACAAGGTGACATATTCAGATTTTTATCTAACAACTATCTTTATGTGCATAGATCAGTGCATCCACAGTGATCTGTAACAATTCATCAGTAGGTAGCCTTGCAGCATTATGGCCAAATGTTATTGATTTAGATCTGCCTCTTTAAAAATTTTGTCAATTTTTAATTAATTAACAAAATTTTATTATTAAAATAATATCCATGATTACTGTATAATCACGTTATATTCTAACAACTGCTTAGTAATTTTCCAAAAAGAATTTTACAGATTAGTCTGTCAATATAAAGTAGCCATATCAAAGTTATGACAACCTTCTTATAACCTTCTAACCCTTGAAATGTTTCTTTATCTGCATTTGCAAAGTAATCCTCATAATTCCAATTGCAAGGGAGAGTTCCTATTGTCTTTTGAAATGCAGCCTACTACTTCTTATTAAAGTATTAAAAAGCTATAATTATCACTTAATAAATTAGAATGGGGTAGAAACTTCTATATTTTTGAATAAACACCAATTAAACCTTAGAGTAATCTGCACGTATATAACTCATTTTGTCAAGGCAGCAAAAGAAAGCTTGTGTGAGGATTTGCTGAATATACTTTCCTATCTTTCCTTTTAGGAGGAGTATGAAGTCAGTGTTATAATCTACTTGAGAAGGAGGATTTGCTATAGTTAGATATCTTTGAAATTAAATCTATATTTGTTCCTATAATTATTATTACTAAGCATATCTTGAGCATCAACCCATTTTTCTATGATAGAAAGTTTTCAAGAGCATATAGAGGTAGTGGCAGAAATTCCATTTAATATTCTACTTTAATTAATGGGGTTTAAGTGCTAAACTACACTCTGAGTCTTCTTTCAGATTCTCTCATACATGTTTATTTTTTCCAGTTTGGTGATCATTCCTTCCATGTTTTTGCAGTTGATGCATGGTAACATCACATACTGATTACCTGCCTTTTTTTCACAGGCCAATATTCTGTCTGCATTGATACTAGCAAGCTCATTACATCTCAAGATTGTAGTTCATCCCATTTTGGAGTAGAGAAAATGGTAGCTTTGATACTAGAGGTTGTCTTTTCCAAAGATTGAGGTGTTATACCTATGATGTTAGTGAAGATTATTGGTAAAAAGACCTGGAGTTCAGAAGCTCAGAATAAGTTATTTCTAGAAGTTTTAGAAGCTTCTCTAGACAGAATAATATATTGAATTATTTCTTCTTATGACCTACTAAGGATGATGCACGCTGGTTCCACATAGGGATACCTTTCAATCCTGTTTTTATGGAATCTTAGATATATTTA
This sequence comes from Tympanuchus pallidicinctus, assembly GCF_026119805.1. Taxonomy (NCBI): domain Eukaryota; kingdom Metazoa; phylum Chordata; class Aves; order Galliformes; family Phasianidae; genus Tympanuchus; species Tympanuchus pallidicinctus. The sequence goes on from NW_026294747.1 coordinate 69,970,934, forward strand.
AGAGTTTGAATTAATTTTCTTAATCTCCACATGGATAGGTAGTGAAGAGTTTCTCAGCTGATGTTATTGAGAATCAGGACATTTGCAAGGTTTTGAGTGTGAAAACACTTAACACATCTCATGTTCTTTTCTGTCATTATCTCTTTCTAAGTCAGAATATTAGATTAATTGCTCCTTTAATGACAGCTCCTTGCCTGGATAGGGCTAAGACTAGGGTTAGCAGCGTGCCAGGTAATTTAGGTAGTCAACAAACCATGAACCTCACACTGACAAAACTATAGGCATTCCTCCTAGATAATACCCATTTTGTTCAGGCAGTGAAATAAACCACTTTATGGGTTTATTTAGGGCAGCAGATCCCTGAAAAAATAGTTTTGTTTAGCTTTGATTTTGGTGCTCCAGCACACATTGGACTTTGACATTATCATTATTCTTTGATTCTGTTTCTCCCTTTTTTTTTCTTTTCTTACAAACTATCCTATTATTTTCATCCATATAATTCAAATCAGCATGATGTAGGGTATTGTAAACCCCACCAAGATCCGTGTGACTAGAGTGCCTTTGGCAAGAAGCTATTTTAGATCTATGACAAGAAAAGGGGATATAGAAGTTTAAACACCAATGCATGTTTTGCTTTGTCGCAATATATGAGGCAATAACACATGCTAATATGTTCTGTGCTGTATCACTGCAACAATTTTTCTCTTGCTAGTTCAAAAATGCTTTCTCTGTATTCAGAAGAGTACAGCAGAACTCAGGGTTGGGTAATTCAAAAGAAAAAGGGATTCCTGGTCTGGGTTTTGGGGTCAGACATCTTACTGAGAAATTAGTAGGAATTTCTTTGTATTTCTCCAGCAAATAATTGTCATGGACTCTGTCAGATTCTGAAGAGAACAATATTTCATCCTCAGCAAAAACATCATGAGATACCATAATCACACGAGGCTTTATGAATACCAGTAACATGAGCTGCCTAAAAATGCTAAGTTTAGAGAACACAGCTTTAAAGGTCACAGTGCTTGAGACTGTGGAGATGGGTATGCACAAGAAAGGAAGAAGCAGTTGGGGTATTTGCTTTACTTGGTGATTTCTTCAGCTGTTCAGCACGCTATGGCAAAAAGCAGTTAGCTTATGTTATTCAGGATATCCTTGATATAATTTTTGATGTGGAACAGATGTAACTCTCACTATATTATTTTTTGAGCATTCCATCATGAACCTAATATCCTCTTAATTCAAATGATGGACTACAGAGGAGTAGGATCTATATGTTTACTTATAAATACTGTTGCTTTGCTTTTGTTTTGGAGTTTTTATTTTAGCTGACGATTTTGACAAAACTATTTCTAATTTTATATGTTTGATAAATAAGAATTTCATAATTTGGATACCTTTAATGAATGTGTTTTCCCTAAATAACTGGGTTTTCCCTGATAATTTGAGACAGGACTCTAATATGCTAAATGATTCACATGTTCACACATTACTTAAAATAAATCACCACAAATTTATTCTCACCAAAACGCAATCCTCCACTGCCTGAGCTAATGGCAAGAACTCATCAGTTCTGAATTTCTTCCACTTCAGCAAAGAGAGAAATAGAAGGCTGAAAAAGTAAAGCTGACTTCATTTAAATGGGTACAGTTCACTATTCTCTTCCAGTACCACCCAAGTGAAAATAAATATTCATACTCACATGTTTTATTCACTAGGAGTTACTAAAGGCTTGGATATATGCAAATACTTTGTCATATTGATCATCTTTAGTGCTAATTTACTGTTTTCCTGTTTCTAAAATGACAATGGGCATTCATGTTTTCAAGAAGCTCATGGCTGCTAAAATATTCTTTGCTTCTCTGTGCTCTTTGCACATTGGTTGTGAAATAAAACCTATCCAGAAGACTTTTTGAAAAACTAGTTTTAGGTCTACTGAAGTACATCTTCCTAAGCAACATAGTAAATATTAGGTCTTTGGAGTACAGAAGTTGTCTTCGCAGCTCCACACTACTCATTTCATGTATGTCTGTCTACTGCATCCAGACATCTTTGGCATCAATTGCCATGGAAAATGAAGGACACAATGATACACAAGTTTTCCTGTGCCTTATACATCAAGTTCTGAGATGTTACAAAATAATATAACTTCTTGGGTGTCCCTAAATTTCAGAATTTTCTGTGCTTCAAACTTTCAGAATATAAATTCAGATAAAAAGACATATATTTTATAACACAGAAAGTTATAAATTGCATTAATTACTGGGGTAACTACTGACTTGGGAGGAAAGATATCAAGAGTAATTTTGGCCCATTCTATTATGATAGTAGATCCTGGTATATAATGCAGGGACATCTTAAACTCTAAAGAACTAATAACATCACAGTTTTAGTTCAAATGCTAGTACAATTAGTATTTAATCCTTTAATACATTTCAGATTCATTAACTTGAAAGCCATGATGCTATCATGAGCTATTTTTTATTGATCCCCAAAGTAGCTTCTTTTGCCTATGGAAGATGCAGCGTCACAATCTTAAAACCTTCTCAGTTACCAAGCATATTGTTCTGCTTCAGCCTAAGCTTTTCTACTTAATATCAGCATGATATAATTGTGCCATAGGTGACAAATACATTATTTCTTCTTGTTATATTGAACTTCCTGTCCTAATTACCAAATTCATTTTTCCTTCACATTCCACTTGCTCATTACTCATTTTCAATTATGATACAGATTTCCTCTAGACTTTAATTACTTCTTGTGCTTAAAAGGATAAATTAATTTTCTTATTAACCCTTTGACATCTATTAAGGTCACTGAATAGGACAATTCTGTTTTCTTGTGGTGTAATATTCAGATTATGCCAGTTTGCAGAAAAACTAGGATGCTTAGAATGAATTAGCCACAAATGTTATTAGCTCTTTTTAGTGAGGGATCTCCACCTATGTCATATTATATTGTTTGCCTTCACAGATTTACCATTTAAACCAAGATTGTGTCAATAATATCATAACTCAGAGGAAAGATTGGCTTCTAACATGAGTGGTATTTTTCTTTGTATGTAATGATCACATTCATTTTGCCTCTTGAACAAGCTCATCATGATGGGAGAAAGCAGAAAACATCCTCTTGTGCATATTGGACCTGCTTCTAATAGTACAGGCAGAAGACAAGATGAGATTTCAAAGTTCCCCTCCAACCTACATAAAAAGCCTGTAGCACTGACATGCTTACGGACAGTGGAAATAATATGCTTCCAGAAGGTTTACACAGAAACTACATCCTGATTGCTTCCTAGTTTTTTTTGTCTAGAAAGCTCTACACTGTGTTAGCCCTTCATCACCATAACTTTGATATTAAAATATGTAAAACGCTATATTTTAATTTTAAAGAGAAGTTGCAGGTGCTTAATGCTTTGAAAAGGAGAAGTTGTGATTCATGCAATATTCCCAGTGCATACAATATTCCCAGCTCCTTGATCCTTTTGCCTTCTGAGTTTGCTTGCAGTTTACAGCTTTGTCTGTACACTTTGAGTCTCTTGTGGATTAAGTACTTCAGCTTCTGTCTTCTATTTTCTTGCTTTCGGGAGATGTCTGGATCAAGGCAGCACATCCTGTGTAGTTCTTGTAGATCCACCAAAGGAACCAGATAGGAAGGGCATGCGTGAGTCACTCTCAGAAGTATCAAAGAACCTGAGAAAATAACACCAATCCCAAATGCACACGGGAATCATGACATGAAAACTTCACAATAATTAAAATCCAGCTAGTTTATTATGACATCATAGAAGTGAAGAATGTAAATATTTAATAGCATTACAACTAAAGTTTCCAGCTGTTATTGTTGCCTTGAGCCAACTGCATGTTCTTTTGCTTATCAGAAAACTCACAGGAGACTTTCACATTTCATAAGAATAAAGTGTCCCACATACAAGTCATGTACTGGGTATGCTGAATGTTATTAAGTACCATAAAGATGAAAAATGATTAAAATGAGCAGATTTGAGACTCGAATGGAATGAAATATGCATGGACAAATTGTTTCCTAGATTAAAAATTTATTTTGTAAGTGTTCAACAGAGACATCTGGCCTCAACTGGGTAGAAGAGAATGATTATTTGATATTTTTTGTCAAGCAGCTGTCACTTCAAAAGAAATGTTCAATTTTTTTTTTTTGGTAGTGAGTTTTCTTAGCTCCTTACTCCAAAAGACATATTCAAAATGTGAGGAAGCACCCACTTTGGATTCTCAGAAAAAATCCAAACCTTGGTTCTCTCTGATAGTTATAAACTATCTATTTTAAAATCTAAAGAAAAATTCTTGTTTGTTTCTAAACAACAATTTAATAATGGAAAGTGATCTAAAGTGGATGACATTAAAAAAACAAACAAACAAAACAAACAAAACAAAAACAAAAACAAAACAAAACAAAACAAAAAAAACAAAGAAAAACCCAGAAACAAAACAACATTGGATGTGTACCACAGGAAAACAGGAAGAAATATGGTTAAGTTAGGCAGTTTGGCTTAGCAGAAGACTGTTGTCATAAGTAAAATCTGGAAAAATCATTGAAAAAACACAGTTTTAAGTAGTGTAAGTTCATCTGAGAATGAAACTTTGAATATTTTCATTTGTAGGCCTGGAAAATGGAGAAGGGATTGTGAGATAAAACTGATGTTTTTCAGGTGGCATGCACAGCGCCAAAGAGAAGATTTTCTGCAGAATATCATGCAGAATTAAGTGACGTGGAGGACTGTTTTTAAAGGAATGAAATCACCTATGCCAGAACAAAGTGTACTTGAAAACTAGTGACAAAAAATATTATTATATTGAAATTATTGTTGCTGTTACATTTCCTTGTCATCTATATCATTTTCAACAGGTGTGTTTTGTATTGTGCAAATACAGGAATTTTTTTTTATCCCAAGCTGACATTTTTCTCAAAGGTTTGACACTTGAATCTCAGTTTGTCATTTGTAAACTGTATTGACATATCACTTAATACTTAAAAATAATTATACAAGACTGATTAGTGGCTTGAATGTTTCACAGAAGTATTTTAATGGAACTGCCAATTTCATGCATAAAAAAATAATATGATTTGTTTTATTCTGCTTCAAAGCTGTCTATTCTAGAAATCAAAAAATGTAATTATGCATTTTTGTATTGCAAATATAGTTTTTATCAGGTAATCTATTGAATGTCTCCCTATTAAAAAAAAACAAACAAACAAAAAAAACAAACAAAAAAACAAAAAAAAAACAATAAAAATCCTTTAGCATAACAAGTGCATTCTAAAGGTATGTGTGCCAATATTGACAAACATATTTTCCAAAAACATGTTTCTAGAACTGTGCATGCCTAGATTCTTTCAAATGACTTTCTGTAATGAGCTGTAGGTACTTTTTGATTAGCATAGGGATGAACATGCTTGTGTTTATCATTTTTCTTGCACCAAAGTGACATCTCTGCTGATTACTTGCATTATGGCTAATTTGCAACTGATAATCACTCCTAGTTTCTTAATAAACTTCTCATTAAGTGACTTGAGCTGTCACTTTACCTCCATGTTACTCTTCCCAAATATAATCTGTGACCATTATGCAAAAGAAAGGACTGCTGGACGTCACACATGTCATTTGCAATCATGTACAAAAGCTTCAAAAGAAGCTTCTTAAATAAATGCCCTTCATAATTCATTACTGTAAAATAGAAAAGTGTAACTAATCACCATATTTCCACTTTGCTGCCATATTTGACTTTTCTAAAAAACTGCAAAAGAATTTTACAGAACTTAAAATAGGGGAATGCCCTGAATTTCTGGTACTTTGCTTATATTACAATAAAAACAGCAGTTTACTAGTATAGAGGCCCATGCTTAATCACCTGGTTCATTCCAAAAGTGTTACCTTCAGGAGGAACAAATGCTATCAGTAAGATGAAATGTGCAACAACTTATCCTGCATCAGCTGAGCCACCATAAATTTTTCAAAAGCACATTTGCAGCCGACAGTAAAAATGAAGCCAGGTAATGTAATTGCAGACAAATAAGTTAAAGCTATTGAATTTGCTCTTAAGATGAAAGAATAAAAAAGAACAAAAATTTATAGTCATACTTTAAAGGGTGTGCAGTATAGGTTAGGTTATACTACTCTGATAATACTGCTTGTAAGACCAGTACAGAAAAACATCTTTGGCATACCTTTTTTCGTCAGTGAAATTGAGTTCTACATTTTAAATAGCAGTGTAAATATCCGTATTCTGTAACTGACTCCATTTCCACGACCTGACATTTTTCCACGAGGAATAAAAAATAAACCATTTACTTCTACTGTATTGATGCATCCATGCATTCCATTGCTTTAAATCATGAGTTTAGAAATGGTTTAGAGAGAACAAAGCAAAACAAAAACACAAACACTGTGAAATATTCAAAACAGTTGTTTATACTATACAAACAGTGCTATAGCAGCAAGATATAGTGTTCATATCAGCTCCAAGTGGAAAAACATCTCTAAGACCTATTTTTGCTTGTGCTTGTGTGAATCATCCTCTCTTAAATTATTTAGAGGAGTTTATTTCAAGAGTGTGTGCTCAAATTAAACACTGCAACTCTGTATCTAACCTAAATTTGTCCATTTAATGTCTTGCTACTGCTGCTCAGAGATGGAAATTATTTGCTTCTGAGTTCCTCTCATTTTACCGTCTCCACTGTTTCCGCATCTTCAGAAAGATTGTGAAACTTAGCAAAACAAGAAAGTTAAATAAGTAAATAAATAAGTAAACAAACAAACAAACAAATAAATAAGACAGTAATGTGCTAAATATTTATAATAGGCTTATTAGTTTGTTCTAACTTCAGGTGAATTTTCATAACTGATGTCAGCAGGAAATATGGCTGTGAGATTATTACATTCTGTGCTTTTTCATTAGACATTCAATATGGAAGTGCATTCCAACACCTTTTTAGTTTGTTTCAAGAATTTCCAGTGATGGGACACCAATACTTATTTTTTAGTATTATGATAAGAGCAGAACAGATTTCTTTCAGGTCTACTTGTAGGAGATCTTAGTATTTGCAATTGTTTTGCAAATGCTTCATTGTTTGCCATGTCCAGTCTGTTTCTTATTTATCCCTTATATAATCAATTTTTTTCTGTGCTCTTGTCAGATATACGTAGAGTTTTATGACTGCATGGACAAAAAATTAAATCTTGACTAATAAGTGATGGAAAATATTATAATATTATTTCTCTCTACTCTGGAAATTAAAATGTTGAACCTGGGGACAGGATTCTTGTCTCGTTCCACATGTTCTTTTATTGTAGTCGTAAAATAAGCTAATTGTTTCCAGAAACCAACTGCCATACATTAAGAAACAATTGCAAAGATTCAATTGTCTATGATTATTTTGCAAAGATATTTTGAGTGGATTAAATTTTTAGTTTCACACTATCATCAAGATCCTGTCACATTTCAGTATTATTGATTTGATACAGAAGTGGAATTTTGATATCATTTATTCTGTGCTACATTTTCTGTAATTATTCAGATGTTTCATTTTCATTTGTGCTTTCCTATTTGTTTTAAATGTTATTACTTGCTTCAATGCTTTTCCATTTTAGTGAATACACTGATAAATATTTCTATCAATTGCAGATGTGATTTTTGCATAAGTAACTGAAATCCTGCAACTGCAGTTTAATACAATATTAAACTCTGAAGGTACTTGTAGAAGAAATTAGGAAGATTGTGCATGTACCTGATTATTGAGTTATTTAAAAATACTCTTAAAGGATTTCCTAAGTTTAATGAATAAATTAAAAATAAGCAAATTAAAAACAAACAAACAAACAAAAACAAAAGCAAAAACAAATAAAGCTATTAGCTTCACTGGCAGAGTTTTAAACATCTTTTCTATGAATGAAATGTCCCTAGTTTACATATAATGTTCCATGAAGAGGAATCTCAGGCTGCATTTTCCTTTTTACTCTCCCTAGAAAGGGAGGATTGTTTTTGTGCACTGGCAGGTTGTGTATCAGGACTGGAAAGTCATTTCCCCAGCTGCAAAGAAGGGCTGTGGCTCATGCTGCCTAGTACAGATGAAACTTAAAATACGTTTAAGCTAATGTCACCTTTTGGATATCTAAATACAACTTGAGCTTTTTCTTCCTTAAGAGATGGATTTTAAATGGAAATATTTATGAGTTTCATTCTCTTTGAGCATCAATTCTAAAATCTATGAGAGTATCCAAAAATGAATCTCGTAGATTCACTTTTCCAAGCATATCCTTTCTCTTCCTTCCAAACATGCAGAAAAGATGCCTGAAAAATTTAGTGCGACCATTTTTATTAGAATTAGATTTTTTTTTCCTTTGTTTTTCAAATGAACAGAAAAAAAAACCCAAAACATTGAGAAACATTAAATTTCTACTTCACTCTCTACTTCCGATTCTCTTCTGTGTTACTTAAGTGTACAGTTGAAAAACCAATAGGGAAAAATATAAACTTAAATTTGATACAGGAAATGCTACTGCAGAATAGTTTAAAGTGGGGGGAAAAAAATTCTATAACCAATGTTAGAGAACAAGTATTTAAATGTTTCCTTATAATGTTCATTTTAGAATAGAAAACAGTTTCAAAACAGCTCCTAGATTGAGCAAGGCCAGTAAAAAATCCGAATATAATAATTTAATACTTCCAGAAGAAATACGAGGAACACTTTATGTCCTAACAAACACAGGATTTAAAACCATATGATTCCATTGCAGTAAGTAGAGAGAGTGGTGGAACTGCTTCTGGCCACTAGTATAGGAAGGGAAAGAATCACCCAGTTCCTCAGTTCTCCTTTAATATTTTCCAGTCTAAGAAGAAAATATGATATATGATGGCCCAAATGCTCACCATGGAGAATCACTAAATACTGAATGATTAGTTTATGACTGAGCTGCCATACAGTGCTTATTAGTTACATTTGTCATTCTGAAAGTAACCTCCTATTTATTTCCATAGAAACTACAACAGGTACAAAGAGATCAGTAACACTATTTGATAGAGCAAATTCTCAGCTACAAGTTTTCAACATAGTCATCACCATTAGATATGCATTTTTACCTGCAATGAATGAGAGCCTGTGTGCCATGCTTGTGAAAACATGCATGGATGACTGGAATGTGGCTTGTCTTTCATGTAACTACCACCACTGCTTGAAATAAATCACCCATCACCTCACTGTGCTCACATTCACTGTTTGGTGTCCAGAAATGCTCAGCAACCATCAATGTATGTTACTGGGTACCATATTTTTGCATGGAGTAGTTCATATCCACACCTTTGCTTTATATGCACTTGCATGTCAGACGCCTTTCTGTCAGACTACCCCTCTGCTGCCGTCTGACACATCATAACAAAATGTAATGGAATATTGCCAGGAAAGTTCAGCCTCTACAACATTCGGGCTGGACATTAGAAAAAATATATTAAATGTAAGAGCAGAGGTCCTGTGCTTATCAGTGTTCAAGAGACATTTGGGAAAAGCCCTCATTAATGCACTTTAACTTTTGGTTAGCCCTGAAGTCAGGCAGATGGATCAAATTATCTCTGAAGACCACTTCCAATGGAAACATTCTAACGTATGATCATTCCTTATGGATTGGACTTTTTCAATATCATACTTCAGCATATTATTCATCTGACATCTATTAAGTTCTTATTAGTTATATAACACATATTAATCCAGAAACAAAGTATTAAAGCCTAAATGCTTAGCTTCCATGTAGAGAGATTATTTCTATCTGGATGGCTGGCATTAGAGCATAATCACTAACACCCTTTGCTTTTGTTTTCCCAAAGGAAGCTTTCACAGCTAGGAAGGAAGAACAGCTTTCTGAACATTGCTTGATAATACTTTTCATTTCCTTTGCATATTTTAATGCAATCAGAACAGCTTACATCTGTGTAGCAATCAAATTACAAAGACAACATAATCCAATGAAATGCTGAACAGTCAAATAATCAAATTCAGATTAATATTAATTGCTATAGTTTCTGCACCTGGATTTAAAAAAAAAAAACAAAAACATGAAAACCACCAAACAGAACTTCCTCTCTTTAACTGTCACGAAGCTAAATCAAAAACTTTAAGAACCCCTAAAACAAAGCATAACTTCTGCTGATTTATTTCCTCCTGCTAGGAACAAGATTTGGAGATATACAAATCTAGAGATCTTTCAACATTGCAGTAAAATTATTTATCCTTTTTCTTTTTTTCTGGTAACTTTTATTAACTCATTATCCAACTACAAGATGGAAATATTATCCCCTTTTATATAGCCACAGATTCATTTAGAACGTTTGCAGTTCCAGTTCTGGAAGTAAATTAGGATTAACATGTTCATTAGTGCAGTGGGCCCCACTGCCAAGAGGATTCTTATTCATGCAATCAACGAGTGTAAAAATCTAGCAAACAAAAGATTAATTACCACTTCCCTACCTCCTCCTCAGAGGTGCTTTACCCCTCAGTTACAAAGCAGCTGCACATACAATTAATTCAACATTTGTCATAATGGGGAGGAGTTGAATCTTCAGTACTGAGATAAATGAATACTCGGGAACACAGACAGAAACCTTCTGATGCAGATATATGAACTACACATTGAGAAAATTACTACCCTGTTAGCATCTCACGCATTTTTAGTTTCCTGCCCTCATTCATGTATCTTCTTTGGTTACATCATATACCAGCTGACATGTCTAAGTGATTACACATAGCAAGAGCAAAGACTCCATTGGAATTTTCACAGGAATGAGATGGGAATGCTGGAGAGGTGGCACATTTCTGAAAGCATTAACAAAAAAGGGAGTTTTCTTGAACTGCAAACATTGGACCGGCTCACAGCTTGAATAGAAACCATCCTCCTCCCATCCTGACCTCCCTGCCCTTCACGAGAAGCACAGAAGTAAACACCACAGTTTTGTACTGTGGGACAAAACAACTTGCTTCCCAAGACAGATAGAATTTCTATTACAAGTTAAAATTTGTCCATACCATTGAAGAATGTAGTTTTTACTACTGAATATATTTCTTACAGAAGAAGGACAAGGCAAATGAAATTAAAGCATAATTAGACAGAAAATGCAACTTAGTCAAACAGAAATGTGAAATATAGTAACAAGACTTTCCTTCTTCAGCAATAGCTTCCACTAGTCACTGAAGATTCCCTTTGAACTAAAATAAGTGGTTATGTGTATAATTACATCCTCCCTATTTAATTACTGATAGAACTCAGGAAATGTGTAACAAGTAATTGGGAAGTTATCAATTACAAAGTTAGCACATTTGTGGCCAGTGCAATCACAATCAAATTTAAATTGGCAGAGCTTAGTCTTGGAGAATTAGTTATAAAGAAGCATTAAATATTTCCTGGAATATGTATGCTTGGAACCAGCGATCTTCACAACAATAACCTGTTAAGTGTTGAAATACAAGATTAACTTATAAACTGTATTTCAACATCAGCCAAAACTGTCAATGGTCAAGAGGCAAAACAGCATAGGCTGTGTATAATCATATTCAGTTTAAGAGATAAACAACAGTTTTGACAGTGAAATGTTGAAACAAACAGAACCTGAATTCAAATGTACAGGCAAAATTTACAGCTACATTGAAGATAACTGTAATTTTATCTATTTATCTATTATTTTAATGTGAAATCATTAAAAGAAACAAATATCTGCAGATCTTGGAAAGATACCATACTTTGAGCAGTCAGGGCTTTTGGTGCCAGCAGATAAAACACTTGTCTAGGACACAGACGCTTTTCCCATTTGTGCTTCAGGAATTTCCAAAGTACATCTCTCATTTCCTGGATAGGTATGCAGGTAAGCAAGGTGTCTGGGAGTTTATTAATCCTCCTGTTGAAGCTGTTTAGCTTTATAGCCAGTTTCATCTCTACAGAAAAGGAAATGTCAGGAACAGGAATGCACTGTTTCTTTGTGCCTGCAAGCCACGTATATGTCCCATGGTGAAGAGGCAGTGGACATTGTCCCAGCCTCATAATCAGCCTCGCAGTGTGAAGGATGGCTGTGAAGGAAGAAATTTCCCCTTGTTGCAAAATAATTATGGAAAAAAACAAACAAACAAACCCTCAAACTGACATCTGTTTACTCCTTGGCTGCGATCTTTAAAACTGACTTAAGGCAAATTTCTTTAGTGTATAGCTTGTAGCCTTTTTGTCTATATTGTAACAGCTTTGATTAATACCATTTTAAGAAATCTTCACATGAAGTATGCTTTCTAACTTTATACATCCTGACTCCAATGGTAAAATGGAACATAATACTGTAGTAACTTTTTACAAGCGATGCCGTTCAAAGTGCAAAAAGCAAATACAGAACATACAGGAATTCTCCGAAACAGAAGACGCAGCTGGCAATATAAAACCTGGAAAAGTGCCAGAAATATCCTCCTATATGAAAAAACAATATTGTGTTGGTGAAAGGCGTTGTAACCCACCAAGCCCAAAGCTGCTGACTTTTCTGAGAGGCTGAGTATGGCAGTCCCTGCTGATATCATGCCAAGCCCACAGATTGTTTTGCTTGTGCAATTCAATTCTAAACACTAACAACAAAGGAAGACTATAAAATCCTTTTCTGTGCAGTTAAATTCTTCAGGGCAGTTTAACCAAGCCATTTGAAACTTCCCAGGCTTGACGTATCGCTGAGAGGGTGTAGCATGCCTCATTACACTGTGACACTGTGTCAGCAGCACAGATTGCTATCAGCTCTCTCCCTTGCTTCCCAAGCGCAGCACTGCAGCTCTGAGGCCCTGTTCCTTTACCAAGATTCAAGGAAGAAGAGAAAAAACAACTCTCTGGTAGAACATAAAGGGTGACTTTCTTTCCTGTCCCAAAGGACATAAAACAAAAGGTGTCATTTTTATGCAGGTATGTTCAAGTTTCTTGTCCCTTTCAACACCCCGGTTATGGAAACTGATTCCAGACTGCCCTTCAAGCCCATTTTGTTAACTCCCTGTAAACTTCAACTGACGATGCCTAACTCTAGACCTCAAACTTTGGCTCACAGCTTTTTTTAGTAACATTTTCACTGAAGCCTGATTTGCCTGGGAACCTGTTCTGTGGCAGATTTTCCAGAGGGGCTAGGAAGCAGGTGGAGGTGTCTTCTGAACTGCTCAATCTTATTTTGAGAATGGGTTTACAGCTGAGAGGATGCCATGAGGATGTTCAGCCTAGAGAAGAGAAGGATTCAGTAGCCCTTATAGTGGTGATATTCCAGTACCAAAAGGAGGTCTACAGAAAAAAAATGTGAAGAGACTCTTTATCAGGGAGTATAGGGACAGAATGAAGGATAACACTTAAGCCACGGCCAGGCTGGATGGAGTTCTGGGCAAAATGATCTATGGGTGACCCATCCCTGGCAAGGTAGTGGAAATATGTGATCTTTAAGATCCCTTCCCATGATTCTATGGCTCCAGGAAAACAGCTGCTTCCACAAAGGCTTGCAGCAAATGAGACCTACCTTCAGGTTACCTTTGAGTATGGGGAGATTTGGCACTTTCTCATCATGTGTTGATTAATGAAGGTAGTCATCATGGAAATGTGAGTAATTGGCATGACTGCACTTTAAATAAGGCACTTAATTACTAAGGATGAGAAGAAAAAAAAAGCAGTTATAATTACCCTATTAAGTCCAATCAGTTGACAATTCTACCAGGATCCCTTGTTCTTTGAGTCATCAGTTAGTAAAGCTTGAGCTACAGCCAGTTTTAATCATCTGAGATTTCCTAAACAGTGGCACCAATCAGACTCAAGCTCAGAAAGTGCTTGAGTATTCTGCTGAGCAGGGCTCTGAATCATCAGTTCCTCTGTTAAACTAAGTGGGATGTGGCCCAGATACAGTGATCTGAAATTCTGCAGTTTGGGAAATGCATTCCTCTGATATCCAACCTCAGAACAGACCATGTCTGCTTGCTGTGTACAAGAAAAATTTCTGATTCTGACAGATGCTGCTTAGACTATATAACAGCAAAAGCAGACAGATGTATACTGTTTGTAAGATATTATTATCAACATCTATTTATACTAATGAAAGCACATATGAGCAATATTGGCACATATGGCACATTCTTATCAAGGCTCCTTCAACAGTTATGAGGCTTATAACAACCAAGTCAGAGCAATCTCAAGGGATTCAGACATCTTTGCACTTGGCTTTTCTTTGGAGTACTGAATCCCTCTGCACTAAAAGTATATTCCCTTCTGTTCTGCCAAATCTTGGTTTATTTCCACTGCAAAATTTCTGAGTGTCTTTGTTAGGCTCAGCAGAGTATTCCTTTCTTCTCTTTGCCGAGATCCAGCATTAACACCTATCTATGTCTTTGTTCTTCACTTGAAAGATTTTCCATTTGCAAAGCCAAGAATGAACATATACTTATTGTTACTGTTAGAAGTCCTGATATTTCCAAGGATAGAGCTGAAATTGCATACAAAAGGACTGAACATTTTCAAATGATTTCATTGCAGAATCATTAGATATTGAACAGTATACACTCATTTATTTTATTTTACAAGATCTCTTGTTGTGGAAAGGAAATGCTCAGTGACTTAGGGCAAACTTAGAAATCTGCTCTTGATTATGTTGGAAACATTGCAAATGCATGAATTAAGAAATAGTTTTACATTTTAAAGAAAGAGTTGATTTGAGTAGCCTGGGGCATTAGAAGAGATAAAAGATGTAGTGAAGCTATTCCCTTGGATACTTTTTTTTTTTTTTTTTTGTCATGAGGAACTGAAATGCAATGTATATACTTCTAGCATAGATTTATCTCTTTTTCCTTTCAAATCTTTAAAGGAATGTTGACCTAGATGTCAAAATCTTGGCTATAATTTGTAACTTAAAGATCTAATAGGAGACATAATTTTTAAGATGGGATTTCTTAACTTTTGTATTAAGAAAGATTTGGAAAAAACAACAACAACAACAACAAAAAACAACAGTAACAAAAAAAAACACAAAGTAAGTTGAAATCAGTAGCAAGAACATTCAGATGTGAAATTAGAGGTGAGAGAAGACAATTCAATTAACTGATGTAGATCTTCTGCTGTATTAGAACTGAGAGTATGACTAAAAAGGGTTTAGAGAGTGGTTTCCCAGTAACTCGCTAATATGAAACATTCAACATCTTTTGTTGAATGAAAAACTATGTTAAGGTTTTATATATATATGTGTATACATTTTAAATATTCTTCAAATACATAAATACAGTGGAAAACTAGAAAAATTATGGATTATTTACTGAATGGACCAGGGACCCTGGCAACAGAAGTTGCAAGGAAGGCAATGATACTGGATGCTTACTTTGTTTTCGTCTTCAGTGGCAATGCCAGCTCTCAGGAATTCCTGACTCAGGAGACCAGAGAGAAAGTCTGGAGTAAGGAAGAATTTTCTTTGGTTGAGGGAGACTGGGTTAGAGATGATCTAGGTGAAATTGATTTCTGGAAGTCTATGGACTCTACTGGGACAACTATAAGTGCTGATGTTAATGCTAGACCACTTTCCATCATCTTTGCAAGGCTTTGGAAAATAAGACGTGTTTGAGGACTGGAAGAAAGCAAATGTCACTTCTATCTTCACAGGGGACAAGAAGACACAGAAAACTACAAGCCAGTCAGCCTCACTTTCAGCTATGTTATAGCTCATCCTTAATATAATCTCTAAATGTGTGGAGGAAAAAAAAAAATCCAGAGTAGTCAACAAGGATTAGTCAAAAGAAAATCATGTTTAACCAACCCAACTGCCTTCTGTGGTGAAATGACTGCCTGGATAGATGAAGACAGAGTAGTTTACCCGGACTTAAGCAAGGCTTTTGACAAACAAGTTCAGGAAGTACAGGTTGGATGAGTGGATGATGAGGTGTATTGAGAACTGACCAGATGGCAGGTCAGTAGGAAACATCCCAGTGCACTGCATTATTTCCCACTGGTACAAAGCATGTATGTACAAATGTGAAAAGAAATACTAGAACAGCCTAGTGAAAGCAGAGAGGCAGCTCATGTAAAACCTAGTTCTGGCTTTAAGACCAAACACTAGGGAATAACAGAGAATATAAAGAAAAGCCAGTATTGTTACTGACTACATAAGTCGTAAATTTCCTCTAGTTTTTTCAAGAAGTGGTCTGGATAAAAAAGGTGTCATGATGATAAAATTCCCATGACATAAGCAAGCCACATGCAGGTAACTGAGAGCTGGATGCTTTCTTTTTCAATATGAGGAAGCATGTAACTCTAGCTGA
This sequence comes from Tympanuchus pallidicinctus, assembly GCF_026119805.1. NCBI lineage: Eukaryota > Metazoa > Chordata > Aves > Galliformes > Phasianidae > Tympanuchus > Tympanuchus pallidicinctus. The sequence continues at coordinate 69,987,236 of NW_026294747.1, forward strand.
AGGTGGTGAGCTGCAGGAAATACTTTATTATTGGGCCAGTTAAGATAATTTCTTCTACAGGTTACTTACTACTTACTTCACCATGTACAACATTCTGAGATATATACACATGCAGATACAAGTCACTAGAGACTGTTCTGTTAGAAGTGATAATCAACCCAAGCATTATAAACGTGCTGCAGGCTAAACAAGTTGTCCTATGGCACTACAAGAGCTACTCTGCTTTGAAAATCTTCATAATTATTTCTAATGCATCTATGTCACAGAAATGGAGCATAAGAAGGGTATAATCAAGCCAAGCTGAGCATGTAAGGAATCATATGGGAGATGAGAATGAGAAACCATTTCTGTATAGTAAATACATAAATTTTTGTTTTCAATCCAGATGTTTTGCTGACAGCACCTTCAGATGTTGCATGACTACTTCAGTGCAAAATAAGCCTAAATTACAAACTGAGTCCTTTTTTTTTTTTTCTTTTTTTCCAGAGCCACTTAGATATGCTGTTACAGTTAATAACATTCTCCCTTCCAGATACAGAAATTTTATTTTGATAAAATAAAATGCTTTTTCAGATTAAGAAAAATGTCTCTTAGAATGGAATGGAATGCATACAAATATGTGTAAGCGTTTGAAACAAGAACTACTAGATGTACAGAGACTGACAGAAGAGTATAAATGTAACTCAAAAATCCAGGACAAGTTATTGATATCCACAGAGTAATAACATCTGAAATTTAAAACCTTTTCTCATCTGAGTTTTTTCTTCATTCCACATCCACATTCTATTGAATACCTTTTGTCTGTTCCCACAGAAAAAAAAAAAAAAAAAGGAACAAACACAAAAGTATCAGTGTCTCAGTTTTAAATAAAAGAAATTGGTCTTGATTAAGAAGAAATGCGTTACTCATCTGTCCATTAACCACACTGCATTACTACCTTCATGTAATTTGCATACTGAATTTGATAAATGCTTTTAGGTCACTTCACAGAAATTGAACTAGTGTACATTTTCATGTGGCTAAGATCCATTAGAGAAGATATTTTCTTCAAAATAAGAAGTCCTTTCATTTTAGTAGAAAATAACAGCTAAATTCATAGTTTAAAAGTCCACATAACATTTTTTCTCTACTGCTATTTTTATATATGTCATCTTTTGATGGAAAACCAAATTTGAAAACCCATTAAATGTGACCTTAAATTAGTGAGCCACATCCAGACATGTTGTGCTGTGATACCCAAGAAATAGGCGTAGTAAAGAGTTTCTTGTATTAAGCTTAAAAAAGTACAGGGGCTTGGAAGGCTGAAAAGAGCAAGTTAGGTGGTGTTATTAATATTGTTTCTGCTGTTGTTACAGATACACTTGGGACAAAAAAACTGGGAAAAATAATCCCAGTGGAGTCCAGAACATATTCAGAAATATGAATATTTTGAGATTTTCTAAACACTATCATTTTTGCACAATATAAGAGTAGCTTTTCCCTGTCAAACTCTCAACATTTGACTTTTGTCTTTGCTTTTCAAATCCTGCCTAATTAGAGGATTTTGCTTCCTTGTGACACCATACTCTCATGCCAAGCTTATAATTACAAGGACTATGTAGTGTTCTATTAATTGAGAATTTTTGCTTCTTATATGTTTGGGTTAATTGGTAATATCTGCATTCAACATTTTTTCATGATATTTTTACATTAAATTAATTAGCCAAATATCTAGGACAGCCAAAATTAACCATTTTTCAGCTTCTTATTTCTTCAGTCAATTTTTTGTAACATATTTGCCAGTCTTGGTTATATTGAGAAAAGAGAAAAACAGGAAAATATAAGCCAGAAAGTGTATCTGTCTTCTGAGAAAAAGCATTTTTTAATATATTCATGCCTCTTTATGACATTAGGCTGGCCAATTTTTTTTTTTTTTTTTTTTTTTTTTTTTTTTTTTTAATGGTTTCATTTATTTTACGTTCTTAATTTTGTTTGGGTAACATTACTGAACTTTACTTTGCAACCACTGCATCCATGCATTATAATACTTTTTTGTAAATTGTGTCACACATATTCATAAAGTTGTGAAAAAGTATGAGAAAAATCAAAACATAATAAAGAGTGAGCAATAGAATACTGAATAAATACAGACAAATTAATCTTTTTCAGTGCTGGGCTTTAGGAAAAATTTCTTCTCCAAAAGAGTGGCCATGCACTGGAATGGGCTGCCCATGGAGGTGGCTGAGTCACCATTCCAACAATTGCTGCGAAGACAGAATGAATAAGAACTGAACAGAGGAAAATGGTAAGGGATATCAGTGTTGCCCGATAGTAAGGATTAAGGATGATAAAAATGCATGGAGAAGCAAAGCTTACTCGCTGGTCAACATAACAAAGTAACACCCTGGTATATTTAATATTCACCTGGAAAAAGGAAGACTGTATGCCTACTTTCCCTTTGTCCTTGAATTGGGTATAATATAGATATAATTTTCATAAACCTCATTCTCTTTCCCTTTACTGAACACAAATTATCATCTCCATTTGAATATGTCATCCATGGAAAGATTTGCCTGTCTGGACTGACAGCAAGGACACATGTCTAGAATTAGTTAAAATCTAACAATCTAATACAAATGAATGTATATTTATAATCAGGATTCCAAGGGCAGTTACTATGCATGACATTTCACTTACTAGAAAATATTAAATTAGATTAGCCTGCAGAACCCATAAACACATTGTGTCGGTGTATTGTAAGAAAGATAATACAAGTAATAACAAATAGAATTTAGAATCACATTTTAATTAGTCATATGAACATTTAACACAGAAATACTGACAAAGCAGAACTAACAGTGTAATGAAGCTGCTTAAAGGTGTAGATAGGAGTCATCCTTGCAATATAAATGCAGTTTTTAATAAGATTTTCTATTTAAAATAATGATTTCACTAAATCACTATAACTAGAAAAGGACCAAAATAGAATATGCCCTGTTTGACTTTACCTAGGGGAACAAAGACCCTTTTTTTCTTTAGTATGAATCTTAGTATGAAGTATGCAATTCATCCATAAAATTACTCATATATTTCTTAGAATATCTGATTTGTAGTTCTCACACAAAAGCAGTTAAAAGGAGGGGTGTCAGGTTGGTGCTTTCTGGATAATTACTTTATTTCTGAATTTGAATAAGTTAAATAATATTCGTGATTAATTGGTATACAATTTCAACTCTTTCTAAAGGGATCATTTAACATACTTTATGGCAAAATTGTTATTAAATGGCTGACCTAGCCAATAACAAAACAAAATTCTTATCACTCAACAGAGAAATCATAGCACAAAGAAACAGCCTCTTATAAAGTATTAATTGTGAAATTCTTGCAGCACTTTTGTATATACAGGTCAAATGTCCCAACTAGATGAGATATAAAGCAGGTGTTGGTTTTGGTTTTTTTTGTTGTTTTTGTTTTTTTTTTGGTGATCTAAATGTTTCCTGAGGCAGCTACATTTCTGCATGGCTCAGAATAATATGGTACATAGCCATATATTATAACACAAATAATATTTCTTTCAGGATAAAAAAAAAGTATTGAAATTAAAAAAAGAAAGAAGAGCACAGCAAAATAAAATATTTACAAAACACTTGTTACACTATCTATTTTATATATTTGCACAGTGCCAGCTAGCACACATGACATCACTGAATGTATTTTAAGGTAGAAATTAACTGTATTTTTTTTGTAAGGATGAGTCGCTGGTTTCCTCATGTTGATAGAGGCAGAAACTTTACAGTCAAAGAGATACTGGTCAATCTAATATTTTAACCACTGAAGTCACCTCTCCTTTAACAAGTCAAATAATAACGAAAAAAAATAGAGGAAAATGTATACTTAAACAGGCAAGACTTAAGACAGCACACTGCTTCCAAAATATGCTGTAGGAAAAAAAAAGAAAAGAAAAAAAAAGCAGTTGAACTATACATTGGAAACATGGGCTAAGAAGGATTTTAAAGAATAGACAAACACAATAACATGTTACTAGACCTCATTGTGACAATATAGCATTCAAACCAAGAGCTTAACAGGAATTAAAAAAGGATTAAACCTTTTTAAGGATAATGAGAACATTCAGAGTTACTTTAGATAGGATATAAAATAATATTTTCAGAAAAGTAAATGCATATCTCAGGGCACAAGTGAACCATTAACTGAGGAACTTAAGAATAAACTTCACCTGTAGTTAAATTATTGCTCAACCAGTAACTTCCTTTGAAGAAAAATTCAAAGGACACCATTAGGACCAGAAAAATATTCTAGAAGAACTATTGATAACATTTAAATTAAATTAAATTTTAAACATTACATTTCTGTTCTTAAATCATATGTGTTAAATACATTCTATTATAGTAGTTAGAATATTAGTATATATGTTTCCTTTCTACTTTCTACTTTCTAATCAGGAACTCATAAAATTGCATTAAAAAAGTATTAAATAGCAGTATGTGTACAGAGCAGCTGGAGATGAAAAAATATTACATTAAAAAAGAAAGATCTAAATCTAATTAGTCTTTTTTTTTTTTTTTTTTTTTTTTTTCATCATTTGCCTTTCACCTGTTGGCTAGCTTGTTTATACTCACTCCTTATCTAAATGCTCAGACCTAAATTAATAAAAATAAAAATAAAAGTAAAAATAAAAATAAAAATAAAAATAAACAAAATTGTAATTAAATATCCAAAGCAGATTTTTTGTTAAAACTGTACATACATTTCCTTGTAATTTTTAATACTTACAAGTACTGTGTGCCATGTCTTTCACATTTCAAATATTTGGTAAATTAAGTTTGCAAAAGAATAAATGTTTCTAACTCTGCCACTTCTTCATGTACACACCATGATTATTCAGACTTGTTATCATACTATGAAGTTGTCTTAACAGACTCATTGGTCTTCCACTGTTTTCTAAATGTTTTCTGTGATGCCTAATATTTCAGACACAATTTTATAAAAGTTATTTACATTTAAATTAGGATGTAGTTCATTACAACGGGAACCTACATCACTGATTCAAAAGCCATGTAAAAAAACAATCTCCATTTTGTAATGATGTTTGTATTAATCAGATTTTGACTTTTCAGGCTTTGAATTTTGTTTTTAACATCTGAAACTGTTGATGCAGGCTTTTTGTTTTTAAAATGGAACTACTATTTTGGTTTCGATTTGCCAGCTTAAAAATCACAAATCCACAGTTTATATAAAGCTCACTGTACAATTTCTAGCACAGCAAGGAGAACCTCAGTAGATAAGTACAGAAAATTATTTTGAAACTAAGTTGGTATTTTTAAGGAATTTGATTTATAAAATGTAATTTTTTTTGCCTTCAGTAAATCCTGGAAAGTCATTGTGGCATTTTTTTTTCTATTTCATTTTCTTCTATTTGCCTGGTGATGGAAATAGCTATTTAAAATATTTAAAGCAGTTTTACAGATGCAATGTGAATAGCAATGATGCAATGTGAATACTTACCTTTACGTCTCTGGTACAGTTTTTCGTTAATGTTTTTGTACACAAGACAAGGTACTTTCACAAAAACAAAACAGGACTATAGGAGCTAAGCTCAGTCTTGAATTAAAATCAAGGAAGCAAATACGAACAAAACATGACTATTTTGCAAAACAAAAATGTGAATTCTATAGGTTACTCTGGTCTGAAGAAGCTTGAAAAACGTTGGAAAATATTTTGCAAAGAAAAATATGTTCTTTCTCATTCTGATTTTGGGGTTCTGAGAACATCTTAGAGCATTCCTGACTGACCCTTACTTGTGTCATGTCTGGGAAGTTCTGAGATCTACCTGGATGCTCCTGAGGGCAGCAGTGTTCCCGCAGAAGGGTAAATCAAGAGTTTGTGGTAATATCACTTTTCCCCAGGAAAAGAAAAAAAAAAAAACCATTAAGAAAACTTTGGGACAGGATGTTTTCAAGGGAACATAATTGGTAATTAAACACAATTAGTGTTACAGTCAGCAATGACTGAATGTGGGAGCTGGTAGCTTTTTACTGTATGAAAATCTCTATGAGCACATACAGCTGGAGGAACTGTATTTTTCTCTGAACAACGGAAAAATAAAGCCCAAAGGACAGGGGACTAGTGATGTTAGTTAGCACTGTCGGATATAAATAGGCTGTGTGAACTACCGTTGCTGTTGCTATTACTAATTTATTTAGCATTCAGACTGCAATGTAATGAAGAGTCTTTTGTCACATCATTTTTTAGAGCTAGACACCAGAGAGATGGAAGTTAAACAAATTAAAAACCTGTTCATTGCCCTAGGCATGTTTTACTTTGTCATTTGGTTCAGTTCATTTCAGCATTCCACTTTTAATGGCTCACTTAGTTAAACTTGAACTTATGATTACTATTACTACTTCTAATAAAGCCCTATTTTGTGAGGGCTTCATTACTGTCGCCTCGGGATAACAGCTGCTAATTTGTTTTATTACTATAATATATTTTATTTAGGTCTTCTCTTAAAAACCACTGGCTGTGGTGCTTGCAGTCATTGTTGTCTGCTCTAACAGCTAGTCTGTAGAGCTGGTATAGCCTAGAGGATATTGTATACAACAGGACTGTGGACTGATGAATCAGATCTGCAGTCATCTCCCATTTATACCACAGCCTTGCTTCTCGACTTTTACGGAATCATTTCCTTTCCTCCTGTAAAATACAGACAGTAATATCAGCATGCTCTGTTAGGGGCTTAGATGCCTCCTGATTAACAGTGCTTGATAAAAGGAGCGTATTATCTAGCAGAGGTTATACACTGCTATTTTGTACTGCTCATATGCTAGAGGTAAGTCACTGTCTTTGGTAAAGTTATTAAGGATTTTCTTCAATTTGTGGTGTTAGAGATATATGAGATAAATTCAGTTGTTATTTGAATCTGTGTAATAATTATGAAGTACTGCACTGATAACAGGCTTCAGTTAATTGGATTATCTTGGAAATATATAACTGACAGGTTAATATATCTTTATGATTGAAATTCAGAAGGCAAGCTGGGTTTTGAACTTGTCATTTTCCTTCTTGCTTCTTTCTCTGACAGAATAAACAGATTACTCCATGTTGGATTCCTGAAGCTTGGCTGCTCTTGCTATGTTTCACAGGCATACAAGATTAAAAGTACCAGGATCCTAAGGCAGCATAGTAGTTAGTACCCTATCATAATCCCTGCTGCAGCAGCTTGTGTACTTCTCTACGTGGTGTTGAGCCTCCATTCCACACAATTTCTTAAAATCTTTTCTGATCTGTTGCTCAGATCAAATTGATGATTTGATCTACATTTTCTGTGCTTATATTTGCACCCTGATGTACAAATATTGTTTGATTTACCTTCTATTTCCATATTTTTTTGCAGTGATTAAGATGAAACCTAAACTGACTTAATTTCTATAACAAACATAGCAGAAAGTAACAAAACAAAAAAGTAAACAAAAAACTATACAATGTATTGCACTGCTTAAAATGCCCTGTTATTTAGGCTAGGAGGGAATGTCTTTCCTAGAATCATCGTCTGCTTATTGGTTGCTTTTCACCCAGTGCTCAGATTTCCAGGTGGAAAGAAGTGATCCATTGGGCACTGGTCCTCAGAATCTGTTGTCAGAAACAAAACTAACCTAATCTATGCAAATGCTTATCTTGAGGTAATCAAGAAAAATGAAATATCAAGAACTCACAAGAGCAAATAAAATAGCAATAAGCACAGTGGAATCTTGCAGACTGCAGTTTATGAACACAGCAAAGGCAGATGTTAAGTATCATGACCAGAGAGAGCATGGAACTTAGCTACATTGTGCAGGGACAGAGCATGAAAAAACTTCCATGACTTATTTTTGCTTACTAAATCTTTCAAAATACTTTTAACTACAGAATGGTGATTGTATCACTAAACTTAGTGCACTGAATCTGTGGCTATTCATATTTGACAACTCTGAAGGCCAAGTTAAGTGTATTAGGTCACCTCTTTCAGGAAACCAGTTTTGAAAAGCTGAATCTCAGTGCACATTTGGGTCATCATATTTTGTAAAAAACTACACCACTGACCTCTGCTGAAAAGAATTGGAACTGCTCACTTTTAAAAATTCATTTCCTTACACGGAAGAACTACAAAGAATTCTCCCTTCACGTCGAGTTACAAGGACTGAAAAATGAAACGTGACCTTTAGATCAAACAAGTAAAGACTAAGATCAGAGAGAGATAACTAAGCTAAGGAAAATCACTGGCAAAAAACAAAACAAAACAAAAAGATGACTAAGGTACACATTTTTCATGCTGGAAGATGATGCGCCTTTGATACAGCTAAAAAAGGTCTAGCTGAATATGATTTGAATTTGTAAAAAGAATTCTTCGTATGCATATGAAGGAGCTTCAGAAATGCCCTTTCAATCTTATGCTCTTGTCCCCACTTTTCCCAACTTGTATCACTGGTACCATGCTCCCTTTCATTTAGAAAGTAATTCTTCTGCTGTACAAATGATCTGCTGTCACCAAACATCACTGAGAAACTACTTTCTTCACATGTATATACATAAAGCACTACCCATCTGTAGGAACTTCCATTCATAACATAACCCAGTGTTAAATGTAAGTATAATTAAAAATGTCATCTTCTCATCTTTTCCCATTGAAGTTTCAAATTTCCACTCCTTATCAAACTGGGAACACCTTATTTTGCAGGCTCAATGTCTATACAATTCCAAATTTGGAGCTCCGTTATGTTTAATGGAGAATTCAAATTTGGATGATGAACTCCACAACAAAAAAATTAAAACAAACATGGTCACTCAGTAGAAAGTACAGGCTTTCTCTGACTGAATCTTGGACACATACAACAAAAAATTCAGAGAGCAAACAAAGGCAAAGGAAATAATATTTCATTAGTGAAAGACTACAACAATATTTAAAGATCTATAAAAATAAGCACAATGGAGAAGACCAAACACTATAAAAGGAAAATGAGGAGGATCAGCTGCAGAGAATTTCTGTAATTAAACTAGATTTTCTCTTCTTTGTTCTGATTGACCATCCTTCTGTTCCTTATATTTCCTCACCTTAGGTTCCTCATAGCTCCCTACCTTGCTCTTTCATCCTTTCACTGCACCAGCCTTCATCACTGCCTTTTCTTTCAAGCCATCTTCTATATTATCCCCTTAAAATAAGGACATCAAATTAGTGAATAAATAAATATATATTTTTAATCATGCAGACATTTTTTTTAAAGCATTTTTTTCTTCATTTTCTGCTCCTGACTATTCTGAAAGGATCTGAGTGAAACACAGTGTTGAATCCACAATGAACTATACTCATCATGGAAAATAGTAAGTAAGCATCTGCCACAATATCTGCATTATGGGCTGTGCATGTATAAATTTTTGGAAAAGGAGGAGCAATCTTTCTATCCTAGTAAAAGAGGATAAAACAACTCTCTTCCTTGCTCCTCTAGGGAGCTAAAAGAATTTGTCACTGATAAGGAAGTCATTTAGAAGGCATTTCTAGGATATCAGTCAGGCTTATAAGCAGCACAGCAGGAGCCATATCAAGGAGACCAAAGCAATTAGCAAGCAAAAGTCGATTCCCTGGAGAGAGAGTGAAAGATGTTTGAATTCTACTATTGGCTGGGCTATTCTGAAGTTTTGGCTGAGTTTTCTTCCTAGGTAAAGAGGCCATTAAACATTGTACTTTAAAAAATGGTAGAAAATTGTAGAAATGCAAAACATGTTTGACAGTAATAAGGAACACGTTTTAATTGATTTAACAGTGAAGATAATTCAACCCCTCAAGTAATTTAGGATCTATATTTAGGAGAGTTTAAGCACTTCAGTTCCCATTAACTCAGTAAATAAATTAACTAAAATGCTGTGAATGTACCTTAACAGATTGAATCTCCAAAAATTCTGTATTTAGCTTAAAAATAAATAAATAAATAAATAAATAAATCCTTATACTTACTTAATCTTCCAAAACTTCTGTAGGGGAACTATTATACCACAACCTGAACTGATGACTGAGCATGTTTGATAGTAAAATGGACATCATAGTGTTGAAAATGTTTGTGCATTCTTTATAATTTCTTATTTTTATTGACATGAAAATATTTTTTGTGCAAATAATTCTTTGCATCAAACAAATAAATTTTGCAATTTGATTACAAAATTGATTTTGTTATTTGATCTGCTCAATAAGCATACTAAAAAAATATATAAATTTGCTTGGAAACCTAGATTGTCTTTCTAATGTAGGTTCCTTTCCCACACAGATAATTTAAGACCTGGATGGAGCTGGAGAGGAGATTCTGAACTGTGCATTACAGCTAGAACAGTTAGAGTAGAAAGCAAATGAAAAAGTGAGAGAAAAAGCCAAAGAAAGAAGGAAGGGAAGAAGAACAGATCCAAGAAACAGGGAAAGATAAGACAAGATTTTGCATATTTTACATTTCCTTCATTGTTAGTTTCATCATAATAGTGAAAAAAATCATCTGTGATATTGTTCTCTGCAAAAATCTGCTTAATGACAGCAGCTTCTGAAAAAGAGATTTCTGAGATGAAACAAAACTTATGCAGAACTTTGAAGACTATCTATCAAACAATCTGTTAAAAAGAAAGTGATGATTCCATCATCATTTGTAATAAACTATATATTATTTCTGACATATACATCTTTGTTTTGTACATCTATGATTCTGTGATTATGATTTTTAGTCTTTCAGATTTGGTCTTTCTCTTGTTTAAGAGGTATTAACCTGGCACAAATCTTGCAGTATATTAGTAGATATTTTATAAACTATTCTAGTCTTTTGGACCTATTTTTTTCCCCCTAACTTTGTTTTCTTATATTTTAGTGTTTTGATTCAGTTTGCTAAACATTCATACTCACTAACATCTAAGATGTTCTCAGGTGTCATGTCTGATCTTCTATGATACATTATTTAGTGACATGATTTCATCAGATAAGGATCTCTTCATCTTTATCACTAGACACAAATGTTTAGGTGACTAATTCAAGCTTAGCTTCCACAGATAATGAGTACTTCTACAGATATTTGCACAGGAAGATTCATCCCATCTATGTTATGTGCCATATTTTTGGTACTGGAGGAAGCCCCATATTTCCCATCTTGAGTTGCCTATCTCTCTCCATTACAAGGGCAACTTAGTCTATATAGTTTTCAGACAGTTAACACTGGATGAGAAGAGAGCTAACTGCTGTATGTCTCTTATGTTCACTTTATTGACATTTCTTCTTACAGGTTACAGCTTACAGCAAACTTGCACTCTCAGAGTTGAGCAGAAAATTAGTGTGTCTTTCCCATAGTAGTCCTCATGTGTGAACTCAGAAGATATTAGCTGGGGCCTTGTTACTATATTCAGGACATCTTACCAAATTATTAAAGATATATTTTTTCAAGCATTTCAAGCTGTTGCTCAACTGCCAGGGAGGATGCATGACAGTCATGAATTGTAGCATAAATCATATCTATGATTTACAGGAAATTTTACTGTTATTGAACTGATAAATCATATGAAATGCTATTAATATCCTCACTCTAATTTCATATTAAGCAAAAGACCAAAAAAATGTCCTCAAGTTTTACCAGGTTGGATATTAGCAAAAATTTCTTCTCTGAATGAGTGACCAGGCACTAGAACAGGCTGCCCAGGGAGGTGGTAGAGTCACTGTCCCTGGAGGTGTTCAAGAAATGTTGAGATGTTGTACTAAGGGTCATGTTTTAGTGGAGAAGCACTGGTGGTAGATGGATGGTTGTACTAGATGATCTTGGAGGTCTTTTCTAACCTTGATGATTCTATAATTCAATGAAAAAATTGTCAAGTAATATTTTTTAATCATATAGATACAAATCTGAGATTGCAATGGATAAACAAGAAGAAATTTGCTATAAACAGTCACTTAACTATTATTCCTTTCTTGAGGTATGACTACTGCTGCAGATTCAGTTCAGTTCAGGGCTGATTTACTTAGCTTTAACAGAGAGAGCTAAATACTAATCCATTGCACCGGAAAACTTGGTATATTCCTTATATCACACCAAGAAACAAAGTAAATTAGCTTTGTACCGAACTTGATGCTGCCCAGAAACCTGTTTCTGGTATCCAAGTTAGCTTGTTTGAAATAAATACAGGAATCTTTCCATTAAAGTCTATTGGTTTAGTATTATTTATATGTTCCTTCCCCAGTGATTTTGCTAGGATTTTTCCTGCTAAATAAACTGCTTACAATGTCTGCCTGTATTAATCTCTATTTAAGTATTGCTTAGATATCTGACATTTGCAGGAAGAAGAAAAATGTTTTTTTTAAACCAAAGATGAAAAGATTATAGCTACTCCAATGGAGCTGTTGTATCTGGCATCACCTGTATTGCCAGGGGCTGCATAACAAGTGCCTTGATGCATTTATTAGATGTTCATGTTAGCAATATATCTCTCAATACTGGATGTAAAAGGTTGTTCTGCATCATGCTAATGTGCAAGTCAAAAAAAATTTGTAAATACAGAATGACAGATAGGGTTGTTGACAGTGCTGCCCCTGAAGAAGGAAAAAACACTGAGTTTATGAAAGGAATTCCTCACTCAGAAAACTCTCCGACACACACATACACACACGCATGCACAAACAAAAAACAACTGATCTAGCTGAGAAACATGAAAATACCCCCAAAATACATTGCCCAATATTGAATTATGTAAAACATTTTCTGTAGAACATGAAAAAATGCTCATAATGAATGATTTTTAAAAAATCATTCTAATCAAGGTATCATGGTCTTTTCTTGTCATCACTTCACAACATACTTTGTTTTGCAAAGGAATGTATTTTCAGTCTTATACCCAAGAACACATAACAGTGATAGGCAAACACAAATGCAAGAGCATGTTACAAGAACAAGTAAGGTAATAATCAAATTTAAAATGCAGTTGCCTCTTCATAGTTGCAGGTAAAAGCTCTGTTGTAGGTTAAAGCTCTGTTTAGCATGTAGCTACATGGTCACCATGTAGTCCAAGAGAAAACAAATGAAAATGAAGGGCTATACCAAGTTCTCCAGTGGTGAAAGTTCCTATATATGAAACAACATAATAGGACAATTGGTCTCAGTCACAGAATCACAGAATCACAGAATCACAGAATGGCGAGGGTTGGAAGGGACTTCAAGGATTATGAATCTCCAACCCCTCTGTCACATGCATGGCCACCAACTTCCCCATTGTCATGGTTTTATGATTTTTGGTCATCAGTATTCCACACCATAATATCATGTAATGCACTGGGGGGGGTATGACTTCTGCTGAACATTTGTCCGATGGAGAAGAACTACATTTCCCCAGGAGGCTTTGCAGTCAGCAAGGAGATACAACTCCGTGCAAGGTCACCTGATTCCTCTTCTTCGCCTGCTCTTCGCTGTCTGCACTTCGCTGTCTGCGCTTCACCGTCTGCGCTTTGCCATCTGCACTTCGTCGTCTGCTTTTCTTCAGTCACTCAACTGATCTGCACGTCTCACCTCAGCATTGTGGTGAGGTCTATCTACCATCCAGGCAGACTCTCTCTCTCTCTCTCTCTCGTTGTATTTTTTGCTAATACTACATTTAGTAAATCATTTGTTCCACCTCAGATTATTGCTGTTGTTTTCAAGTATTTTGGGGTCCCCTGTTTCCTCTTTCCTGGAGGCGCGGGTCCGCAGATCCCTCCGCCCTGCTAGTCAAGGAACCGGGCCGAACCAGCCCGTAAACCGTTGTCACCCATTTAATACTAGACATGGCTGCCCAGAGCCCCATCCAATCTGGCCTTGAACACTTCCAGGGACAGGGCATCCACAACCTCTCTAGACAGCCTTTTCCAGCACCTCACCACTCTCTCTGTAAAGAGTTTCCCCCGACATCCAACCTAAATCTCCCCTCCCTCAACTTAAAACCATTTCCTCTTGTCCTGCAATTATCTATCTTTTCAAAGAGTTGATTCCCCTCTAGTTTGTAGGCTCCCTTTAGGTACTGAAAGGCTGCCATGAGGTCACCCTGCAGCCTTCTTTTTTCCAGGCTGAACGAGCACAGCTCCCTCAGCCTGTCTTCATAGGGGAGGTGCTTCAGTCCCCTGATCATCTTTGTGGCCCTCCTCTGGACTCTCTTGAACAACTCTCTGTCTTTTGTACTGGGGGCTCCACACTTGGATGCAGTATTCGAGATGGGGCCTCACAAGAGCAGAGTAGAGGGGGGTTATCATCTCTCTGTCCCTGCTGGCCACCCCTCTTTTGAGGGAGTCCAGGATACCATTTGCCTTTTGAGCCGCAAGGGCACGCTGCTGGCTCATGTTAAGCTTTTCATCTATCAAGACCCTCAGGTCCTTCTCTGCATGGCTACTCTCAAGGACAGCTCCTTCCAGCCTGTATAGATTCCTGAGATTCCTCTGGCCCAAGTGCAAAACTTGTTAGGTTCACCCAGGCCCACCTTTCTAGCCTCTTGAGGTCCCTCTGAATGGCACCCCTTCCTTCAACTGTGTCAACGCACCACTCAGCTTGGTGTCATCAGCAAACTTGCTGAGGGTGCACTCGATTCCGTCATAGATGTCATTGATAAAGAGCACCAGTCCCAAGACAGACCCCTGGGGGACGCTGCTCATTACTGGCCTCCACCTGGACATAGCACCATTGATGACCACCCTTTGTCTGCGGCCTTTCAACCAGTATTTTATCCATTGAGTGGCCCACCCCTGAAATCAACATCCCTCCAATTTGGAGATAAGGATGTGGTGGTGGACCATGTCAAAGGCCTTGCTCAAGTCCAGGTAAATGACATCAGTCACCTTTCCCTTGTCTATCGATGTGGTCACTCGATCATAGAAGGCCACGAGATTGGTCAAGCATGACCTTCCTCTGTTGAAGCTGTGCTGGCTGTCTCAGATCACACACCCATTCCTCATGTGATCAAGCATGTTATCCAGGATGATCTGTTCCATGATCTTCCCAGGCACAGAGGTGAGACTCACCGGCCTGTAGTTCCCGGGGTCCTCCTTGATCCCTTCCTTGTAAATGGGAGCGGCATGACCCTTCCTCCAGTCATCCAGGACCTCACCTGACAGCCATGACTTTTCAAATATGATGGAGAGCGGCTTGGCAACCATCTCAGCCAGTTTCTTCAGAACCCTGGGAGGCATGCCATCCGGCCCCATAGACTTGTACACATTCAGTCTCATGAGGTGGTCTTGGACCTTCGCTGTCCTCACAGCAGGGGGGGATTTGCTACCTCAGTCTCCGCCTAGAGGTTTAGGGATGCAGGGCTCAGGGACGCAAGAAGTACTGGAATCCTGGCTGCCAGTAAATACCGAGGCAAAGAACTCATTCAGTACCATCAATAATAAAAATATTGATGAAATGGATACACTCTGCATAACTACATATCTTACTATATATCTTTACTACGTTAATATGTACCAACAGTGTTACCAACGTAATTTTCTCTTCTCAGGTATTTTGTTTGTATTAATTCACTCATACAAGGTAATGACATGTTGTGCAAAAATCTTTTCTTCAAATCAATAGCACTGTATTTAATACTGATAAAGTATAACATCAGCACTGGTTACTAGCTCCCAATTGCTTGTACTGTCTAACTGCCTGTGAAAAGAAAAAATCCTCAAATTTTGGTGTAGAAAAAATTGCAATGACTAAAAGACACCAGCAGTAAGAAACAGATTTTTTTTTTTCATACTGATGAGCCCTTCAAGTACTGCATCTACAATCAAAATCCAGAAGGTACTTAGGGACTACGTCACTAGATGCTACTGCCAGAGAGGAGCTCAATCAGATTCTCAGTTTATCTATTAAGGAGGGAAAATCTGATGCTTTAACATAACAATCCAACTACATTAAATGAGGTATCGAAGTGACCGAGATTGTCTTAAGGTATGTTGCCCAGTTTGGACCTGTAAGTCCAGAAAGACACAAATCTCCATTGCATTTCTTAACAAACGGACCAGGACATGACTTAAATTGCCATGGCTTACAAAATGCGAACCTTTCTTTTCCCCATTTCCCTTTAAAATGGAAAAACAGTAGGAATGTGAGTGTGTGTGTGTATGGAAGGGTGTGGGTAGTTTAGCCTCTGTGTACTAAAGAAACACTTTCTAGTTATTGTCTGCATCCATAAGCATTAGATCTCCTTTTCAAGTGAAGATGAAAGTTAAGTAACATTCATTTTCTTTTACATCCTGAAAGTTCATCCTTAAGAAGTCATCAAAATAAATGCAAGAAAAGCAGAAAAAAATGTAAAGGAGTCTTCCTAAATTATTTATACAGGAAGGCCTCTGAGGTATGTCTTAGAAGAAGCTTCATAATGGCCAAAATGCTGTAGTAGTAAAGGTTTCATCCATTCATTTTTCTATTACTTGAAGTTGCCTCCTGAAGGTCTTTCAAAGATTGATAGCTCTTTTCAGCCTTTACCCCTTTCACCAACAGAATGTCTGTTAGAAGAAAACATGTGAGCATCAACGTGAAAAATTCAGTTTTAATTCACTTCTGAGTAGAAAAAACTCCCAGTCCGTACTTTAACTTATCAAAGTAGTGCACCAATCTGCACTGAAAAACAGGATTTTACTGGTGAGAGTTCTCAAATCTTTCCTACTTGAGGTGATAATTTGACTCAAGCAGACGACTTTTATATAAATAAAAATCTCTATCCAAGTCACCTTTGACAGAATTTTCAACAAAAGCTACAAATAAACAAGCAGGGCTGTGGAGGTGAGGGAACATTTTAGTTACTGCACTGTCTGTGTGGTCTGAGAATACCTGCTGGATCACACTATGTTTAAGACTTCAGCTGACAAATATTTTGAACTGTGATTGAATGTAAAAAGTAAGAAATTATTGGTATTTTCAGTCTTTTGTTATGAAAATAGATTCTGAGCAGAGGCATGACATCCAAATTCTTGGGAAGAGCTATGCCTTTCACTTTAGGTCATTTGATTCAGTGTATTTTACAACTTAGGTGGTTTGTTCTCACTCAAATTTAAATGATAATTTTTTTAGGCATTTTGGACTTCTTACAACAGATAAATCTGTTTGACAAATTTCTGGTAGTAATAGACTCACTGAGTATAAAACAGTGTGTGTTTGGCAACTTTACATATGTTTTTCATAATCACTTATTTGCACAGCATCTTAATGAGCAGCATAGAAGCAATCATTAAGCAGAAAAACTAAACCCCAAAACAAACAAAAATAAAATAAAATAAAACAAAACAGAGAACATAATGTGGGCTTTAAAATAAAAATCATTTGAGGCAGTAAATTCCCAGAGGATTTTCAGTCAGGTATTTAGAACGAAAACAAAAAATCCCAAATGCTCATTTTTTGCTTACTGAGAAACAAAAGAAAGAGGAATTTAGAGGAAAAAAAAAAAAGATTATTTTCTCCTAGCTCTCCAAATGCTGCATTATTGTAAATAATAAGTGTAGTTTATAGAAGAAAATAAAGCAGCCAAAAAGAGGGTGCAGCATTTCACTTAATTATTCATTTAATCGGTATTGATCTCAGATGACTTAGAAAATGGTATGTTCTAGCTGAGCACAAATTTATTCATCTTTGATTTTAATTTTAGAGGAATCCAAGTTATTTTATATTAATGAAAACCACAACAAAACACAATAGGCAATTTCCTCACAAATTTTTTAACAACGTAAATTAAGAAAATGGTTATGTTCACATAGTTCAATAACAAAAGTCAAAATTGTGACATTTGTACTACAGCCTAATCAAGATGATTTAGGAAAAACATACGGCGGCAAAAACATTTCAAAGAGAAGATCTAGCCTTTAACTGCAGCTTTAACAGCACTCTGGAGGGTTCAGTCCCTGTTCTGGATTAGACTTCACAGCCATAACATTCAGACTTTAAAATTTGTGTCTAAAAAGAGTTACTATTTCATTTCTAGTGTACTGTGTTCATTATGATCAGAAGACTGATATTAACGTTGAATGACACAGGGTTAAATTCCCTCCAAAACATATATTATTAAAATATTGAATTAGAACATTTATATTTTAAGTACCTCTGTGTGTGACAGAAAAAATATTTCAGAAGCTATGGGAAAAGCCAACTAACAAAAATAACAACAAAAAGAAACAATTTCTTGTTCAGTAATAGGCATTTCACCTAAATGCAGTCTAGAAATGAATCACGTATGATCTCTGCAGGCTTATGCTTTGCTGGGTGTGCACAGAATTTATATGAGATTAAGCACCATGCAAAATGTACATATGGAAGACGTAACAGAACAGACCAAGTTTTCAAGTGTATGCAAATACTTGTCCTACAGGTGGTGTGGATTTCAGTTACTTCCATCATTTTGTACGCTGTGTCCTGTTGGATCTCCAGAAGATTCAGAATGGTATATAACTCCAGTACAAATTGCTATGTCCATCCACCCTTTACAAGGGTGTTCATATATGCCCAGGAATCACAAAAAAAAAACTATTCTGCCATATCTATAGAAAATTAAAACCCAATAATCAAGTTTCTTTATTTATTAAGCCTGAGAAATCCAAAATACAAAGAGCCACTCGCCCAAAATGTCAACTATCTACAGCCCAGAGCACTCCTCCATCCAGACCTGAAAATGTGCTGCTCTGCAGCACGAGGTTTCTGCATCCTAAAGAGCAGCTGGGCCAGTGTCTCCCTTTCAGGCCTGGGTTTTTCACATCTACAACAGTCTCAATGATAATTTCTATTCTTTAATACTTGTCTGCATCAACAATGTTGATCCAGTCTACTTGCTCACCCTGCAGGAAAACCAAGCAGAGTGCAGCTGTTGTGCATTTTATGCACCAGGAGTCAGGAAGTAGTTATCAGACAATACTGTCTGGTCCAACAGGGCACTGCTGCCATCTGACTCCTGATGAGAAAGTCACACAAACAAGGAGGGATCCCAGGATTCACATGAAAGAAAACCAGCCACTTCCAGAAGAATTTTTTTTCTATTCACCTTGTAGAGAGAATACCACAGTTCCAGCAAATTTTCTGACATGAAATACACATATTTCTTGGGTATGTGAAGTGAGACTTAGCTCTGTACTTTTCAAGGATGTTCAAATCAGAAGACTGTCTTAGAAACCTTGCACAAAATCATGTAAGTAATGAAACCTCTACAATTATAGTACAGTTGTATAAGACAGGCAGTAAAAGATCTGAGTAAGAGATGCAAAGGAGATGTAAAAGGCTCATTAAGGGAGATTTCAAAGGAGCACAGAGGGCATGTACCCAATCAACTGTTCTGTGCACAGTGAATGGGAGAATCCATTTATTCCATTCACTGAAGTTCTCTATTAACACTCTTCAATCCAGGCTACAAGGTCTGTTAAATAGGAGAGAAAAATGCCAGCAATACTTTTCTGTTATAGTTTATTCCTTCAGGAAGAAGATTTCAGTCCTTCAAATTCAGTGCAGCAGTTTGTGGATATGAAGTAGGAACGAACTACAACACACAAGAATCTCAATTTATTTATTTATTTATTTATTTATTTATTTATTTATTTATTTATTTATTTATTTTTCAGTTTCGATTCCAAATAATTCCAAGAAGTTAAAGGAAAGGTCTGGCTGGGTAAGTCTACTCCTACTGCTGATAGTGGCTGTTAGATTAACAAAAGAAACTGTTAAATGGGAAAAACAACTAATAATGCACAGGAACTGAAAACACACCAAATATTTGTTAGTAAGCTGAAATTTCCCCACACACTGTACACAGTTATTTCAACACTGTGCTGAATTTAATGTACTAATACTGCTTGCTTTCATCACCAATAGACTGCTAAATCTGAACATCAGCCATCAGAGCCACTTGCTGCCTTGCTTGTATTTCACGGGCCCTCCTAGAAAGACAGTGCCATGTGCCCTGACAAAACTCTCTCCTGAACAGGAGACCTTTAAGTGGTTATGAGGCATGACTAGAAAGTAAAAGTGACCAACACTTATCACCTGATAAGAAGAAAACTGGAAAAGTACACAATGATAAATTCAGTTTGAAAAATGACTGTGCTGTAAATGAATAACATTGTTTTGAAAGCTGAAAATAAATGTCAGAGTTGACTCAGTCACTCCATATCTCCCTATCTCTGCTGCCACCATTATACTTTTTGAGAGAGGCTGGATTGTGAAATGTCAGGGGGAAAATCAGGTAAAAAGAGGATAACTTCTGTTTTGTCCAGCAGTTACACTGCCTTTTTATTTCTAAGTTTCTAGTAAAGCACATTCAATTAGGTGTAATGGACTTTTGAGTACTAATCAGTAATTCAAGATAAGCTGCATAAGGCCAGTGCAAGGTCTCTACCTCTGAAACTCAAATGTGCCATGAACACTCTCTTGCTGCTGATTAGAGGAGAACGGGAGACTTCGTGGTCCTGAACTCCATGTCAGTAGATCATTCTTACTTTCACGGGTAGTCTTTAGATGGAAGGGGCACTACAGATCATTGCACGCAAACTGGAGGTCACTGTGCAGATAGATACCTGAGTCAGTTCTCATGGAAGGAACCTGCTTTCAGTTGGCAAAGATGCTTTACAGTCTAATCTGTCCTCATGGAAGAGTTATGCTCTACTCACTCATAAAGCTGCCAACACATAGCTATGTAAGTAGTGCTTAGAAATTTTAATGTATTTTTCAGTGTTATAAATTTATTGAAATCAAACTAGATATTGATTGACATTAACACAAATGCATTACCTTAAGAAATTCTAGAAGAATACAAAATTACTGGTGATAATAAACTCTTCTGGAAAACAATTATATGCACTTTTATCAACTTCGGAAAAATCAGACATTTTTCAGAACATACATCCAACACTATGAATGGCATTGTTTAAAATATTTTTCTGATGGTACTTCATAATCTCACTGTCACTTCACTCAAAGTAATAATATCTTGTTCAGTACACTGTAGAATAACCTCCTCTTTTGTGGAGGAAAAGTGGCTGTCACAGAAAATGTGAAATGTTGCTATGCTACAGGAAATCGTCTTTCTGGACTTTGTAATAACAGTAGCTAACACTTTAAAAGGAAAAAAAATATGTATAGCAAGGTAAAATAAAATGATTTTGCAAGGTTTGTTTCCATGAACATCAACGATTCCTATTAATTTCAGTAGGCAACTATGCCTTTCAGATCTTCATCGCCAATGGAAAGGCAATATTACCAAAGTGATATAGAATGTCTTGGATAGGAAAGGACCTCAAGGATCATCCAAGTTCCAACCCCCTGTTGTAGGCAGGGTTGTCAACAGCTAGATTAAGCACTGGATCAGGTTGCCCTGTGCCCCATTAAACCCAGCCTTGAACATCTCCAGGGATGGGACATCCACAACCTCTTTGAGCAGCCTGTGCCAGCATCTCACCACTCTCTCAGTCAAAATCCTCCCACTGACATCTAATTGAAATCTTCTCTCCTTTAGTTTAAGAACGCTCCCTCTTGTTCCACTCTACCTATCCGTGTAAAAATATGATTTTCTTCCTGTTTTTAATCTCCCTTTAAATACTGGAAGGCTATAATGAGGTCTGCATTCATCTATTCCTGGGAATACATTTGGATGATACCATGGCTATGTACAGCCAATAATGTGGGTAATGTCAGCCAGCTTCTATGCAGAATTTTTCTCTCAGCACTGAGCAATATTTTCACAATATTTCACATTAAGAACATCAGAAGAGTGTCAGAAGTTAAAAATGAACCTGTTAACTTAGGAGATGAGGCCCAAACTCAACAGAATTAAACTGACAAGGAAAACAAAAAATGAAAACAAAACAAAATAAAATAGTAAACATTGTATTTAAAATAATGCCAATGTCAAAACTAGAATTTATAGTAGTTCAGACTCTGTTCCAAATACTATATGAATCTAGTCTCCATTTCTCAGCATTATGGGCATGGCATGATATGAGACTTTGCTTGGCACCGTTGTCAGCAATCAAGATTGAAGACAATTTCAAGAAAACAATGGAAGGCCATTTGATCCTGGACACTTCTTCTGGGTGAACCCTTGTCATGGGTGAAACAGAATGAATCACAATCCAACAATATCCCCATATTTGGATACTGTAATATTGGGATTTATTTAAGACCCACCAAAATTTGGCCTTTTACTCTACTTTGTGATTTCACACACACATTCACTTCCCCAAACCAAATTCACTTAAGCCTTGACTTGTCTCTGCAGTGAAAGTTGGGCAGTCATATCAGCTTTGTGACATACCGCTTTGAGTCTTGAGCATTCTAGTACATTGATTCATTTCCTGTCTCTTCTTCTTTGCCAGGATCTTCTCACTTACTATCTTGATTTTCTCCATCTGAATAGTCATTTTATAGAAGTATAACATGTGGTCAGTCTGACTGGTAGTTGTGTCTTATGTCTGATTAACTGTAGGATTCAGTATGCATCTCTTCTTTTTAGTCCAAGTGCTATCAGAATTCTCTTTTGTGAACCATTCACTATGTATTCTAGGTAGAAGGAAAGAGGCTTGTACATGAGCGTGAAAATATTCAGTTTTGGACATTCTCACTCATTTGTCTCTCTATCAGCATTTACAATCTGAATTATTTTACAATCTGGCTCCCTTGTTCTCTGGAGTGTTTAGGGCCTTCTACTCCTAAAATACATGTTCTCTTCAAAGGAAATTTTGGGACAGGAGAAGGATGCCTGGTTTCAGCCCAGAATGGAGGTTTAGTGCAGCAGCACGTTCACAGTCACTTCACTCCTTGAAACAGATAAACTACTCATTCCTAATCATTCTCCAGAGTTTTCTTTCTGACTGTCTATGAGAGGTGGCTGTGAAAATGAGCTGTGCTTAGCTAAACCTAGCTTTTGTGAATGCTCTTTCGTACTGTCACTTACACTAATGACATCAACAGAATGGTCTTGACAAAAAAATCATTTCTGATCTTTTAAGCACCTATGCATTGCTTCTAAATATGACCTAGAAACTATTTCAAAAATAGGTATCTCATATTGCTTGTAAAATGCATACATAAAGCACTCACAGAAACAGCTTTAACTATTACATAGTTCTCTTCCTGTAAGTGGTATTTCAGATTCTGCTTGCAGATTCCTACCCATCAGGAGCCGTACTAGGAATCCTTGGTATGGCTGTACTTCCAGGCTGTCTTACATGGATTTACTATTCATTCCTGGAAGAGATTTCTCTTTTACTCTACTAACTGGCTTGCAAGTGTACACAAAGCTGAATTTATGCAAGAACATTTGTCTACAGAGGACAATTAAAGGCAAATTCTGGCATGATTTGTCAGAGATATTCTCATGTTGTAGTGTGCCTTGACTTGCTCATGCCTTGCAATGTCTGCAAGCATCCCTGGGGAACTGCTGAGAGCCTGGGCTGCCTGCAGTTCCATGATAAAAGTAGCTGAGAGATCATTCAATTTCAGGGGACTGCTTCTGAAGGACTGTGCTCATTGTGAGGTGACTGTGATACAACATATAACTATTTTTGAGGGATCAAATTTTTCTGTCAATTACAATCCTGCAATTTCAGGAACAGCTGAGATTTGCACCTGTGCAATTGATAGAGAATTCAACTTTTTATGTATTAAGAAGTGACAGTTTCTATTACATATTTTATTTTTATTTTTCCCTTCCTTTTTTTTTTCCTCCACTTTTTTTTCCTTCTCTTTTCCAAACTTCAGAGCTACAATGCCAAAAATTACACTTATTCACTCTGTTTTAAGTCTGTACGAGAATACATTGAGTAAATATCTATGTCAACCTACTTTGATAAGATTGATGTTTCCCCTTTCCTTTGTAAATGTTTTCCCTGGTGTGAAAAAAAGGGAGAATCTGCCCAGAGAACTTTTAGGAGATTCATTTGTTTTGAGGAAATGTAAAAAAATCTCATGGAGTTAACACAAATTTTTTCCAGTCAAGTTCCTGAGCTTTATTGATAAAATCTGAACTTTTTCTGCACATAGAAAACGTAGATGTCTACATTTTCTACATTACATAAAAAGCACCAAAAAGAAAAAGAACTTTCCTCTCTGGGTATGGACTGATCTTGTATACTGCAAGGTCATTCATGTGGGCATTTTAGCATAAATATGTCAAGAACACTACGGAACAAATAATAATAGTAATAAGGTCACTTGACAAAAATGATTGCCTGTGCTGCAAACTAAAGTCTTTCCAGGGAGTGGTATGAAATATATGGTGACAGAAAACAGGCGTAGCTCTTCAGTCTCTTGCTTGAAAGTAGCCAGTGTTTATGTACCGAGAAAGAGAAAAACAAACAAACAAACAAAAAACAACAACACAACAAAAACCTGTAGCAGCTAGTCAATGTTGAAGCTTATAAAGTGGCCTGTCACTCTCCCAGGTGCGGAGGGATATTAGTGAGCTTCTGCTCCTCATGAGACTCCAGAAGCAATTGGGCATTCTGTTCTTTTTTTTTTCTTTTTTTTTTCTTTTTTTTTTTTTTTTTTTCCCAGCAATATCAAAGAAATTAGATCTGTGCTCAAAATAGGGAGAGTATTTCTCAGCGATGACCCTGAGCTGAGTGGAGAAGAGCATTACAGGCACTGCAATTACATCCTGAGAAGCTTGCATGGGTACTGCAAGTGCTTTTTCTCCTGCAATCAGGAGCTGATCAGATAACTGTGATGGCAGTGATGTCTTCTGTGCCACCTGTGTAAAGTTGCACAGGTACAGAATACTACAGACTACTTCCTACTGCTTGGTGTTTAGAAACACTGTAGTCACTGACCCATACTGGCCTCAGATAACAGTTTTTAACAACATGTAAGCCATATCGTACCTTCCTTTTTTCTATACTTTTCAGATTCTTATTTTTGAGGAAAATTTCTTTTTTGCTTTTAAACTGCATCATTGATATTAATTATGATTTGCGTACCCAATTACAGGGTTAAGTAGAAAGTGAGTTTAAAAAAAAAAAAAGAGACACTGGAAACAAAGTATATGTACATGCATAGTAAGGGAGTTTGAGGTCATTGAAATGTGTGGAAAGGGATTTGTGGGCTACACAGATGTGGATTATTATATATATACTAGTTCAGTCAATTGCAATGTTTGATTAATCATAAATAAATTATCTCTAAATAGAATAATTCAACATGAGATAAAAAGCTAGATTTTAATTTCCATTGAACAGAAACTGTAGCAGTAGGTGGTAGGTGGATTTAAATCTGAATCATATCTGCAATTAGATAAATAGACTGACTACATTTCTTTCTTTCTTTTTTTTTTTTTTTTTTTTTTTTTGTATTTGTATTTGTATTTATTGTTGTTGTTTGTTTTTGTTTTTGTTTGTTTGTTTTCATTCTGACGTTTGCTTCATTTCCTGAGAAGAATTTCCTTAAGGAAAAGACATTATGTACTTCAGCTTTTCCAGATTTTTCTACTTTTATAAATTTCATTATTGAAACTCAAACTTTATACAGTCTAGTCCTTGGCTTGGTAATTTAGCATGTAAAATTAGTACTAATATAGTACTTTGGTTTGCAAGGAGAAGACTTCTCGGGACATCTTAATGCTTAATGCTATGCCAAACCCTATGTCTGTAAAGCATTCAGGAACTCTTTTGGAGACTTGTTTACACCACAAGAAAATTAATAATTTTACATTTACATTTAATTTTCCCCACAATAAATAAAACCAGGAGTCCAATGAGGGAAGCAGTCATAAATAGTTATAATTTAAGTAAACATTATCCACTCAGTGTACAAAATAATATCAGAATGTGTAGCAAAGTTGTGTGAGTTCATATTATTAAATATAAGAGGGCAAATTGTAGTAACTTTTGAATGATTCAGCTGCCAATTTTACATTTCTCTTCCTCTTTCTTAAAATATGATGTTCTTTAGCATTCATGGGCTGCATTTTCTTCAGGAACATTGCTGGTGTTTATTTATAAGTCTGCATGTACTACCTGATTGCTCTATCTGTTAACTTCTATTCCATGTGTTAGTATATTAGTGCTTATTATTATTATATTATTATAATATATATTATTCTATTATTATTATATGCTTATTATTGCTAAACCACAGTATGTTAATAAAGCATTCTCCAGTAGACATCAGCCTCTGAGGTCCAGTGCAGGAACATAACTCAAGCTGCCTAGCATCTAAGAAACCTTGTATAGTACCTTTAATACCTTACCAGGTGTGAGAAGGAAACAGCAAAACCATGGTTCTCAAAGACATAGAATTAATTAAGGGTCCTGCTTTTTTTGTTTGTTTGGTTTTGTTTTCATAGAATCATAGAATCATAGAATTGCTCAGATTGGAAAAGAATTTAAAGATCATTGAATCCAACCATGACCTAACATTATGAAACCTTTCTTTATCTGCTACAACACCATTTAAGTTCAAATGACTTTGTATACCATCCACTCTGAGACAGATGAGCATAAATATTATCATCACTGTACTCATATCTATTTTATTGTCATTTCACTCATTGAACTCATTTTCTTGGCATTTCACTCATTTCACTCACTTTTCCTGGCTATTTTCACTCATATCTAATTTCTTGGCATTTCTGTTTTACCAATTAATATCAGTAAAGTATGTAATTAGCGATCTCTCTGCTGAGCTCTTAATAATAGCATGGATGACATGACAGATATATCTGTTGAGAAGGAATCAAGTACAGCACGTCTACATTGGCATTTTTTTTTTTTTCCTGAATGAAAAACAACAAATATTATTTGCCAAATTAGAAGAGAACAATTTCAGTAAAAGTAGCTGGTTGTAAATGCAAGGCGCATTTCATCTGAGAATTTCCAAGAGTGTTATTAAAATGAAAGCAAATGAGTTGTAGGAAGCAGGAGATATACAAAATTTTTGTCACTTTCATTTAAATGATATGTCTTCCAGGGCACTTAAACATAGGTTGGTTTTGTTTGTGTGTATGTGTTAATTAGGAGCCAGAATGGGAGCTGGTAGCCTTGGAGGAATGAAATCTGAAAGAATTAGGTGTTCAATATTATATTTGTTCAGTATTTTAACATGAACTTAGATCTTATGAAGCGTAAGAGGATCTATGAGGTGTCCTAAGGAGATTGATACGAAGATTATAAAACAAGGCCTAGACTCTATATACATTTAATAACTAGCTCATCTACCACATGAACAGCATAGTTTACATTTTCCTTTATATGACAACCTTGTCTCTTAAGTTCATGTGGCGAGAAAGAACTGTAGCATGAGACTATTTAATGGAGTGATACAACTGCTAAACTGAGCTAGAATTGGTCTCCATAATTTATTAAATTATACATATTTTATTGGAGTGTCAAAACCAGGACACCTCATTCTCAGAGCTTCTGTAGTATAGTTTAACTATCATTTTGTATTAAATCCAGTGTTCCCTAGTCTAGTAGAAAATAAGGTCAATATGAGTAGTATGAGTAGAAAACAGCGAAGCAATAGAAAAAGAATGTATATGTAGCATACGTTTATCTACAAAGTATAGATATTTACCTTTTATAACAGTTATATAGAAAGTGATAATTCCAATACCCGATAATTTACACTTTCATTAATTTCAGAGCAACTTACATACATTTATTGTATTTATACAATAATTATATTTTCTGAAAGGTTACCTTTATAAATAAGGTACAAACATAGCAGCCATTAAAATTAAGAAGTCAAGTCCCTTGTTAAAATAATTACAGTATTATTTCCCAAATCATCTATTGTCCAAGTAATCACATGGCTGGCATAGTCTTTAAATATCTACTGTAAAATATTTCTTTTCTAACTTTTTTTTTTTTTTTTTAAATTAAAGTCTTATTTAATAAATGTAGCAAAGAATTCTTCTCTCTGTGACTGTTTAAATGGCTCTGTAGATATATGGATGTAATTGGAAGCAGAATTTTCCATTGGAAAATAGTGAAGATAGATCTTCCCTGGTGTGAAGTTCTTTCTAATATGCGAATAAGCAAGTGTGTTATTCTGAAAAAATAACTGAAGAGGTAATAATGACTTCATAGTCATTTAGATCATTCTGTGTAAGACAAGAGATGGATCTGAATGAAAAAAAAAAAACAACAAAACTTTAAGATGTTTCTAATATTTGCATCATGTTAGTATCTCTACCTCAGCAAATTCTATATTATCTTTTTAACAGGAAAGATGCATCTAAAATGTTAAGCCTGCAAGCATTTTAACACAATGGCAATATTGATCTCCTGAGACTTTGCTTCACATTCAGCAAGACTACTTAGATATCTAAATAAAAGAATGTATGCTCTCAAGTGCTGTGGGCTTTATCCAATAGTAGTAAATAACATAAAAGTACATAACCAGAAGCAATTTTCAGAACTTTCTGTGACTAAATTCTGTATGACTTGTAGGACTGTTATTAGTAAGTATTTTGATGTATCTTCTAATTACCTTCAATCTGTCTGAAGACTTTTTTTATCACTTGCTGTGAATACTTGTAGAAGCATAATTTTCTGCGCCTAAGTTATTAGAAACTTGCAGTGTAAACAGAAAAACATAATAATCGATATTTATGGTTGAAGCTTTCTACAGTACATCCCAGTGTACCCTACTGCTTCATTAAGAAATTCTGACTTTATATTTCATGTTTGTTGCTGGCGTTTCACAGAATCACAGAATCACAGAATTATCCGGGTTGGAAGGGACCTCAAGGATCATGTAGTTCCAACCCCCCTGCCTAGCAGGGCCACCTAACATACACATTTAGATCAGCTTTTGTGAGAGGCTTTTCAGGCAAAACTTGTGAGAGAAATGTTATTAAGGAGTGCATGGGGTGAGAAGTTAGAACAATAGCTAGTGGCTATATCAAAGGCATCTCTTAGCCACCTTAATTATGGAATACTATAAAGTGGGCACTCTGTGCTGCAAGTTATAGGATGTTTTACTGAAAGCTGGTGAAAATGTATCAAAATAAAAGGAGAGAGAGAGAGAGAGAGAGAGAATAAAAGAAAAACCTCAAAAGCTTGGTTCTGCTTCTTCAGTGAACACTCCTAGAAATGCTAGAAAGAGAGAGATCTGTACACATCCCACATCTTAGATCTAAAATCACAGCATTTACACTGTATGAGAAACAGAGCTCAAATGTAGTGGAGGTAATAAAATTCCTCTTCCTTTGAAAGTATGACCATTACAAATTTTAAAATTTTAAAGTCCTTTTAAACACCTGGCTTTCAGTCCATCTTTCATTTGCTTCATATTCATTCGTAACATAAAACTGAAGTGATCTTCACATAATAGCTCGAGGCCAAATGCTCCCACTTACATTCTTAGTGAGTAGTCCAGTACCCTTCACATTGACCACACTCTTCAACTGAACTACTTGAGATTTAAAGTACTCAGGGCAGCTTGGTAAAACTTGAGAGAATTCTGACATTTTCAATTGATTTTAGTAGGCTTCAGATAAAATTGAATGTGAAATTTTGAAATATCAAAACCAAATTCTGATCAACTTCTAAGTCACTTGCTTTTAAAACAAGGTATAATGTTCCATACTCTTAAAAACACAGAAAGGTATTATCACATCTTTCACAGATGTGATGTGTTGGGGAATTTTGACACCATGACTCTCTGATTGGAGAGAGATATCATACCATTCTGTATAGCTGATTCTACATTATGGACATAAGGAACATTTTGTTATCTTCCTTTGTACTTAATATTTTTGTCCTAATCGTTATCTGTTTTCTGTATTTTCATTTCTCTAGCCTAAATAACTCCAGTTTTCTCAAACCTTCTCTGTAGCTGTTCACTTATTGGAGAGATTTGAGTATCCTGATAACTTTCATCTCATCACTGTTCGGTCCGTCACATTACTTGCAAGGGGTAGTGATCAAAACTCACAATATTATTCTTGCTCAGGATCTTCAAGCTATAAATATTAGTTTCTCTCTATGTATTCTATTTCTCTCTATATATATGTAAAGATGATTTCTCACTATAAGGTAATCTCTCCAACTTCAGATGTTCTGCTTAACATCCTAACATATAATTCAGATGCTAACAGGAGTAAGACTGAATCGGTATGTGTGTATTTCTGACTGCAACATGACCAATAAATATTTTTGGAAGCACTGTAAGCTATTTAATACTTTTTCATTCTGTATATATGAATTTTTTAAAATTACATACTGCATTACCTCAGAGCATTTAGTTTTTTTGAGATTATCTTACTACAACATACACTGAGAAACCAATGATGTTATCTGAGGTATTAATTAAACTATTCTGTATTACATCAGCAAAACTGCAGAAGGAATTGGTGATAACTCCCATACAGAATACTGTTGACACCCTCTCAGAACAGCTTTATAACCTAGTGTTGCACCTACTGTATGACAGCTTTATGTAGATTTTTCCATTACATTTTGTTGCTGTGTGACAAATGGCAGCAGAGGGGCAGACTGACAAAATGGCGTCTGACATGGATATATATATGCATGCATATGTAGCAAAGGTGTTGAAATGAATTCCCCTGTGTGGAAAAATTGCATACACTGACATTCATCGATGCTTGATAAATGTTTATGGACACCGGACAGTATATGTCAGCACTGTGAGGTGGTAGGTGGTGCATTGCAGCAGTCGTTATAGTGACAGTTGGTCACCTCCACTGGTGCAGACTTTTATCAGCTCAGCATGCAGGGTCTTGTTCACTGCTGGCAAAAATGCACAGCTAATAGTAGTGACTGTGTTGAAAAAGTGTTCTGTATCTGAGAATTTTCTCTATCAAATAATGCTATTGTGCTCATTACTTTCAGAGTGACCTATGTATGAGACAGTTTTGGAGTCTTCTTTGTATCATATGTACACCTAATACTTGTCTGTTTACCTGTACTCTAATTATAGAAGGACATTAGATTGGCTTTATATAACTTCTGTCTTGACAAATCTATGTTGGCAGTTAGTCATCTCCTGTTATGATCTCCATCAAGGGTGATTCTTACCCTACAGGTATTGATGCCCATCCACACCAGAACTGTTTAACCCTTGCTAAAATTCTGTATCATACTTCTTAGGTGAGTGCACTTCTAAACAAGCCAGTTCCACAACAGACTGGGAGAAGTACACTCTTCCAGTGTTGTAGCACCAACAGGAATTTCCCTGCCATGCCCAAAAACCTCACAGTCAACTACATGATACATACAGAACAGAGCAAAAATCTGGTGGGTAGAAGACATCATCTCCTGCTTCTCTGGTGTTTTGCAATATTATTTGTGTAGTGAGACGTAAAAATGTATATTTTTTTCTAGATTTTGTTTTAACGAGAAAAATGAATGAAATATTTTTTGAGTTTACAAAGTCAGAAAATAATTATAGATTTCTTTGTAATCTTGTTCTTCACAGTGGCTTTCTGTTATCATTTTGCTGGATTGTCCCTAAGCTCACAGAGGAGGATATATGGCAACTTGAACTGTTAACAAAAATGGTACATTGACAAGATTCATGGCAAGATTCATAGAAATGTAATTGCCATTCTATCTCTCTCTTTTCTTGCTTAAATGGATATTATCTTGATAGTAAGTCATGCTGCTATTTTGTTTGCTGTTGTCCTCTAACATCTTCATCGCCTTGTGTGCACACACATTTGGTACCTAGCAACATACAAATCTATTAGAAAATTTTCTGGTAAGATCTCCATCAGCTATAAATAGAAGAGTAACCATTTTGATTTCAGTAGTCTGTAATTGCCTATAATATTTCTTCTTTCCAGGAACTGAAGATAAATCAAATTCAAGACTTAATTTTCCGTACTTTCTGTTTCACTGTGGCTTTTTCTTTTAAAGACGATCACTGCAGCCAGATTTGGAAGCTCAGACACCTGTGTAAGTTCTCAAAGATAACCTCTTCACTTTAAGTAGCCCAGGTAAATTTTTTCAAATCCAACCATTTGAATACTGTTTATATAATCTGAAAGTCTCTCAGACTTTTCTCCAGGCAGAAGTCTCACATTGTTGTCAATGATGTTAAACGTGTTAACCACCTGATCACAGCTGACCTTTTCAGTTGTCAATGTGTTAAAAATTTTGAAGAACAAAACCACAAAAGGTATCAGCATCATCCATTGACAGTTTTTCTTGCAATAGCAGGTCAATAATTTCCTGTTTTCTGCTTTTATAATGATATGAAGCTTTCCTATTACATTTTATGTCCATTTTTAAGCATATGGCATTTAGGGACATCGACTTTCCTGATTGCTCTTACATTTTTAGACTAAATATATTTGCAGTCATTACTTTTATTTCTTTTCTATTTATTTATTTATTGCTTGCTTGAAGAGATATTTCTCCTCAAAACTTTAACCCCTTTTTCAATTGTACTATAGGCAGTAGTCTTATCTTCTTCCAACTATTGCTTTGATAGACTAAACAGGTCACATGAAATTACATCGTGCTTTGATGACAATATTGCATTCCCAGTCCATTTAAGTACCTTATCTCAGCATCAATTCCAATCGGATCTTATCTTTCCTTTCAGTCTCTTGCAAACTCATTCTCCAAGTCCACCATGATTACTTAGACAGAAGTACTTGTAACTGTCATCTAAGACTCTTGGTTGTCTTATGTGTGTGTTTCTAGGTATGAATTTTATCTAAGTTCATTGAATTTATTTATTTTTTTTTCCAGTGAGCCCATTTTAGTAAAGATGATAAGAAACATACTGACTGATCAATTATGGTAAAATAAGACAACATTTCAAACTGACATAAAAAGTTTTGTTATGTCATTTTTCACACAGATGTACATCATTTAATTGCCCACATTTATTGAGAGATCACTATAAACAATATCCAGGGGACCATCTATATCTGAGAAAAGAAACAAAATATCAGGGAATACATCATTATCATCGATGACAACAACAAAACCCAGCCTCATGGGGACTGCAAACTATTAGGCCCAGCCTGTTCCAAAGAACAATTCTCACTTTATGATTCTGTTTTTCCATCTGAATACTGACGTATCTTACTAATTTTTTATTCACATCTTTGGTGTCATTTGATCCCTCGGTACTAACTTTAGATTTGAACATACTGTAATTGACATCTGTATATAACAGTGCTTTAATGGGTTTATTTCTCAGAGAAGTGGTTGACCTTTATATAAACAAGCATGATGTGATCACAAGAATCATAGTTATTTTTGTCTCCACATTAGGAATGGATAGATTCTGTGGGATTATGATGCAAAAAGCAACAGCAAGAGAAAGCCATACTTAATTTTACCTCTTCAGAAGTTTCAAGATTCAAATTCTGGCTGATGAACTGTAAAATATACTATTTTTACTTACACCAATGGGTATATATCTATGTAAAGTTCATATTTCTGGGCTCCCCAGTACAAAAAAAGACAGGGATCTCTTGGAAAGAGTCCAGCAGAGGGCCACAAAGATGGTGAAGGGCCTGGAGAATATTCCCTATGAAGAAAGGCTGAGTGAACTGGGTCTGTTCAGCCTTGAGAAAAGAAGACTGAGAGGGGACCTGATCCAAGTCTATAAATATCTAAGGTGTGGGGGGCAGAATGGCGAGGCCAGACTGTTTTCAGTGGTGAGTGGAGACAGGACAAGGGGAAACGGCCGGAAACTGCAGCATAGGAAGTTCCGCACAAACATGCGCAAGAACTTCTTTACAGTGAGGTGACGGAGCACTGGAACAGGCTGCCCAGGGAGGTTGTGGAGTCTCCTTCTCTGGAGATGTTCAAGACCTGCCTGGATGCCTACCTGTGCGACCTGGTGTAGGGAACCTGCTTTGGCAGGGGGGTTGGACTCGATGATCTCTGGAGGTCCCTTCCAACCCCTACAATTCTGTGATTCTGTGATTCTGTGATTTCATTTATTCTATTCTTAAAATTTTATATATTGTGTATAACAGATTGTAAAAATCTACTTATCAATGAGGATGACAAATTAATTGCATCACTTTGACCATGCTTATTCTTTTTCTACATCAGCCATTTTTTACATAATAGTATTTAATGAATATTTAAAACTATAATTACAGGAGTTCTGAATTACTCATGAATTCACTGTGATATCCAGTACAAGACTTTCAAAATTTGAGCCAGTGAAAAGTTTTGAGCTTGAAATCTGCTTTATCACTTGCCAATTCTGTTTTTGTTCTTTGTCTTTATTTTGCCTTAATATTCTGAAAATATTTAGTGGAATGCTTAATGGAATGAGGAGTAAAACAAAATAAAACTATTATTTTAGATTAGCCTCTACAATCTTCAGCTCTTGACTCAGATCTCTTACACTGGATTTCTTTCCTGAGCAAATCTATTTTCATAGATGCACAGAGCATTGAAAATCTCTTCTCAATTTTATTGCTTTCTTTGGAATCCCTGATGTTCCCACACTGATGTTTTTCACTTCAGACAGGATTGGTTGTTTACACTTAATCCTGCGCAGACCAAATGTAGATGAACTTTTCAGCAGCCCATTAGTGCTACTTAGAAACTATTAGGATTGGACCTTTAAAAAAATTGGAGTAATATAAAAGAAAATTATTTGTACTTGAGAACACCCTTTAATTTCGAAACATATCTTAGCATTTTATCTCACATCAGTTAGACAGTGATAGCATACATCTAGGGATACAAAAAAATCATTATGTTCTTAGAATCCTACACTATTAGGGCATGGTGCTCATATTAATTATCTACAGTAGTTACTGTGCAGTTTCGTTAATTAGAAGTGGGCCATGCTTGCACAGTACAAAATAGGAATGCATTCGTTGGGTAAAGCATGCAAATAAAAAAATATTTCTTAGAATCAGCTGGTTTTTGGCATATGTGATGATAATCTCTGTTGAGTTTACATGAAGATGTTTTACAGAAAAGGAACAAACTCTACTCATCTGAAAAAAACTGGCATGATTTGATGAATGAGGTTGTATGGACTGTTCTTAGGATTTTGCAACTCTCTGCAATGAAAACATAAGCATTTTTCATCCATATTTGTCTTTCCAGAGCCTAACGGTGATAAAATGTGACCACTACTTCACACTGATCCATCTGTAAACATTGAAAGACATCATCTTAGATTATGATACTGCTGGCTAGCAGCAATCAAAATGTCACTGACCCTACCAATTTGCTCAACAATATAAGAAGACATGACAATCCAGATAAATTCTGTCTTTTAGAACAGCGAGTCCTGTACTGAATACAAAGGAGATTAAAAGTAAGCTTTCAAGGAGCTCAATTTCAGTGGTAGATAAATGTAAATAATAACAAGAGCCCTAACAATAATACTGGAAATGATTTGCTTCAGAAATGTCTCCTCTCAGAGAGTAATTTCTCAAAATGACTGTCAAAAGCTAATGGTTTTAATATGTCAGATAGATCTTAGTTTTAAATTAATAGACTGCATTTTGAGTTTATTATGCGGTAAACTCCTCAGAAAATAAAGAATTAATAAGAAATATTGATGAATAATCAGCATGTAAAAATCCTAGAAAAGACATATTGAATGGTTATAAACACGTGTAAGATGACTGAAAATAAAGTCTCCATACAATTGGGTCCATCTTCATACCACAGTTTGCAGTATAAAATATTTTCAGTCCACTGCTAGCGAAAATCACAGATATTTTGGTTATGAATGCACTATTCTTCTACTAGATCAATATTTCTAACTGTAGAGATAAATTCGTACCTTTTTGTTCCCTTGCAGCATCTGTTTTATGGGAGCAACACAGTGTGTCATGTACTACAGCCATTGAGCATATCCTGCAAATAAATAAGAAAAGAATGAATTCGTATTTAACACCAGGAATCTAGAAGTTCTTTCAATAAAGATAATTCACTAGAAATAAAAATTCTGCATGACTCCTGCAGAAATTATCCAGGTAATAACTAAGAGCAGCACAGTAGATTCCTATATTTTCAAAGTTAGTGTTCAAATATCCCTGCTTAACAGTATGTAGCTAAGCTTTACTGGTGTAACTAAGGATTTTTCCCCCTGGCACTTTGGCTTATGCATAATGCATATTAGAGTGGATAGCACATGTGTATGAAGACTTTCACCCCTAGCTTGCTTATTTATATCAAGATCAGGACAGCTTCAAGTTGTGATTAAAAATTAATATAATTTTTGCCCTTATCTGCCCAAGCCACAAGCTGGACATAGAGCCAGCCAGTAGCGCAGCCATGACTGCACCCATAGCAACGTGGACAGTCATCTGTATAGGTGGGTTAAGAGAGAAGGTTGACCAGACAGGAGACCCCATTTCATTCCTTTTGACATGCAAATGATTATGGGTCTCTGTCTTTAACCCTGTATCATACAAAGTGTAGAAGCATATGTTACCTTACATGAAGAGAGTGGAGTACCTAGGGATTTAAATTCTTCTCTGGTCACAGCTGACTCTACTGATAACATGAAATCAGATGTAATGTCCAAGTGTTCAACTTTTCACCTCAAGCAACATCACAGCCACGTTGTGGAGTTGACCGTACTCCTCCTTAGGAGGATGCTCTGCTCCTAAAGTCAGTGCTGAAAGTGCTACCCAGAGGCAAGGTCATTCTAATGGAGTGAGTGCCAACATAAAAAACACTATGTGAGCTTATATTTGAGATGAGTTTCATTTAAATTTGAGAAGGAGAAAGATTTTTTTTTCCTTTTAATGATGAAAAGTAATGGATTTGTGAGAGCTTGTACATTGCTGCACCAAATACATTGTTAAAATTCACCTATGAACCCTGTTCAGCATTACAGCTTTTTCTTTTACTTCATCTTGGTTCTTTAATGCCCTATTTACTTCACATATTGCCCATAAGTATAAATAGTCCCAGAACGACACATAAGTAATCATAAGTAATATACAAACTGATTCCTAGGACTCCACTTGTCAAAAAAAGGAATATATTGCACACAACTGTGCTGCAACTGAGCGATATTATGTGAGAAAGGAAAGAGATCTGTGTCATTTGTAGGACTGAGGGTAGAATGATTCTTGATTTGAAATACTGTGCATACAGGTGTAAGCATAACATTATGTACTGTAAATGATCAGAACATTAATTCAACAGCAAGTACACATTTTAAATAACATGGATGACTAGATGTCATAGGTCATCTTTTCAGCTCACCTGCACAACTTTGACATCCACAGATGTCTGAGTAACTTATAAAAGGTTAGACAAAAAGTTTAATGAAATTACATGAATAAATAATCAAACTAGACTACAATTGTTATTCTTTATTTTTAAAGCCCAGGAGCAAGTAGATTCAGATCTGTGCCACTACTGTTTTAAAGATTTTTCCTGTGTGGTGCGACTTCTAGCTATATTTCATATGTAAATTCAACAAGGAATTTAATTACAGTAAGCTCATTAGGAAAGATGCCTTTGCTTATCTTAAGTTCTGTAAAGTCGTATATATTTACAGCACTGTATAAGCAGTATTTAATAATTAATACTTTGCACTCTGTCATATTAGTATAAAAGCATAAAAGGATTATCAGAAGTAGGGAGAGCTTTATACTTTTCTGAAGAATACAGAGATGAGCACCTTTATAATTTAGAATAGAAAATAAAAGCCTGATGAAATGCATTTTTTTTTTCTCTTTACTACTGTTTAGAGCTAGACTTAGCATAAAGCTAGTTGGTTAGTCTTATATCATGCTTATCTTCTCTAGGGTGATTAATGATGGAAGAAAAATAGGCGGATGCAGAAATCATTGTTAAAGTCCAGATAACTCAAATAATGACACCAGATTTGAGTAAATGCGAACTGCCAGGAACCAGTCGAAAAGGTAGAGAAGAAAATAGCCTATGAATGTAGAATATAGTTTACGTAATATCGAAAAAACATCAGAAAAACCTTTCCTTCCCTCATTCTCCATCTCACTCCCTCTCCCTTCTTTTTTTCTCTTGTCTTCTCTATTAGAGCTTATTCAATGACAAACTGTGCCACCACAAATATAAATTCTTTATAGCTTTCAGGACTTCATGTGAGAGGTTAGTGTTAAATTTACACTACGCACCAAGCAGCTAGAAAAAGGTTTTTCTTAGGTTGGAAATTGGTTAAAGAGCAGGAAAAGAAAACAAGTCTCAAATGACATTTTCATGAGCATGAATTGATGCAACGTGTTCAGGTCAGGAAAAATGTGTATCACTGTACATTTCCAGCATGAAGCTGACATTTCTTTCATGCTGCAAGGAAATTTAAAGTGATATTCTTTCATTTTCCACAGAGACAGCTGCTATAGTTCCCAGCTGAAAATTGGCCTCAGCTGGCATCTAATAAATGGGAAAACATGTAGATAATAGTCATGAACTAGTAAACACGGCTGCTTGACCAGTTATCAAATTGCTGATAAACTGCACTTTTAGCTGTAACTCCAGATGACACATATGCTCTTACCTTGTCTCTTCTTATAACGTACAGGCATATTGCGACCTAGCTGTTCACCATTATACTTGTGGTGTAAAAATGGTGATAAATTTGCTTTTAAATGATAAACATTCCTTGAAGACTTTTTTTCCCCCTCTACTATTATGAAATAGTCAAAATGTGAGTTCCCCCACAAAAACAAAGAACAAGAGCAACAACAACAAAAAAACCTCTACAGTTACAAACACAGTTATCTACTGTTACAGAGATTGGTCCTGTAATCAAAATCTGTAAGGAATTTTTCAGCAAACTGCTTTTTGGAAATGGTGTCTTGCCACAATCATTTCCAAGGAAAAGGACTGATTTCGATGCACTTTCACCAATCTGAGCTGTTCTGGAGTGTTCAGATTTCAAAGTAGCAGTTTCAGGTCATTCTCACCCTGCC
The DNA here is from genome assembly GCF_026119805.1 of Tympanuchus pallidicinctus. Lineage (NCBI taxonomy): Eukaryota > Metazoa > Chordata > Aves > Galliformes > Phasianidae > Tympanuchus > Tympanuchus pallidicinctus. The sequence goes on from NW_026294747.1 coordinate 70,026,071, forward strand.
AGGCCAGGTATGGGAAACCTTCCTGCTGCTCTTTTGGATTCCTACAAATAATGCAGCACCATTGCTCATTTGATACTGCTGGGGAGGCTGCTCCCACCCAGGAGGGTATTGCTCCAGGGAAGAGTAAGGTGCTGTGTTCCATTTCAGTGCAAACAAACTGAAATATTTCTGTTATCTTCAAATGCTTTTCAAAACTTTCCCTTTCATGGGAAGTATTAAAATGATGTCTTTTTCTCTTGAAGAGCAGTAAATATGTCCACCTTTCCTACTGTAGGAAATGACATATATTGATTAGTTGCAAAGCTGAAAGGTAAGTGACAGACTAAGGAGTGAAGCAGAAATTATCCATGAGCAAATACTGATTTCAGTGATATTCCTAGAAAAAGCTCTGGTTTTATACATGGTGATAAAAGTAGCATAATGGGTATGATTTTTTGTTCAAGTAATACTGAGGGGAATAGCAGGCTTTTAGGTGACCACATCTTTATGAATCTCAGGCTGATCCTCTCCTTTGCCATATTATGTTCAAACTTTTTGTTCTGCCTTCACAGACTTCTGCAGCGCTGCTCTATGCTCTCATTTCCCTGCAGTCTCCACTGCTCTTTTCTCCCAGTCTCCTACACACCACGTCACATCTCACAGTGATATTCCAATCTCACCTCTGATCATGCTTTTTTCACTGCCTTGGTGAGAGCAATCCTCCTCTATATCTTGTGTCACCCTGTGTGTATGCAACCATATAGTTAAAAAGAGCATGGAAAAATTAATCAATTAATGAGTGTATATGCATTTATCTCCGTATATGATTATACATGTGATTTGCAGTAAAATAACTTGTATTACAAACTTAATCCTTATTTGATTCCTGTCTTGATAGAGCTAATTCCTTCCACAGGTCTTGAGCAAGCTATAGAAAGAAGCATGCAAAACTAGTAGAAAATATAATAAACTAACCCAGCTACCTATAAAAAATGATCACAAAGAAGAGATTCAATGTATTCATATCATGTTTAAGAAATGTGACAATGAAAACAGATTTTATATCTTAGCTTTGATTTCGTTTCATTTTGCTTTTAACTAAGTTCTCTGGCTTTCTCTAAATTAAAAAAAAAAAAAAAGTGATAAGGAAAGAAATAACATTTAGCACTAAAAAAAAAAAGGAATGGTAAAATTAATTGAATGAGTTTATTTATTGCAATACATTAGTTTTATTTTGTTGAAAGCATATGGTCTATCATATTTTCTTGATCACTAAGGATGTCTTTAACAGGCAATCATCAGTTTCATCAAGCAAAGCCCATTCTAATTTGAAAGATAAAATTATCTGATCTGCTTTTACTGTCTAATGAAATTCTCTGTAAAGTTGATGTTATTTTTTTTCTTCTACCCCTCTATGAAATAAGTGAAAGAATGATGATTAGAAATGATGGACTTCAGTAAGCAATTGTTTTCTATAGAGTTGCCCTGCTATATGAATCTTGGACAGCTGATCTGCAGAGTTCTACCCACTACAAGTGACATTAGAGAGAAAAAAAAAGTGGGGGATGCCAGCTCTGCGTTCCCTGCAGGAAGGCTACAGCTGGGGACTGAAGATATGAGTGTAAGAAGAGCTGAGTGCAGCAAGGGGGAAGCTCAATTTTTAGCGTGGTGGCAGGTTTGAAACCAATGCTGTTGGTTTAAGTGAAGTGAGATATAGGTGAGCATAAGGTTCAGGTTCAGTAATGATGCCTGTGTTCAGCTCTTCAGTATATAAAATACCGGCTTTACCACTTCACTGCAACCCGGTATAGGTGGTGTTATTATATACACTCCAGATTTTCATCAAAAAGTTAAATCTATATTACTGAGAAGCAAATAACTTGTGAGTTTAAAGGGAAAAGCATAGCTTAGATTAGATAAATAGAAACATAGCATTGCCAGGAATATGTGCTTTTTGATTCTGCAGAGATCAAAATTCATTCTTAGTGAGCATCCATCAAGAGAAAAATATCTGTCTTTAAATGGAGTTCCTGAGATTTTTGTTGCAATGTGAGTAACTGCACAGTAGAAACTGCACATTCGTTGTCTGAAGAATTCATGGTGAGATAAAGAAAATAAGAGCCTCCAAGGGAATAATTGCTTCACCATGGGGAACTCATGCAACTTAACTTGAACTTTAAATCGATCTGCTTTTGTATTTGTTACTGCTGGTGCGCAGTAGTATATGGAGGGAATTGCGCAGCTATAAAATGGATGTTTTCTATATTATGCAGCATGATAATGCTGTGAGTATTTTAATAAAAGTGTCTCTGTGTTGAGGGGAGTTTTTACCATCTCATTTCCAAACAAGCTCATGTAAAAAGCAAAAGTATATAGCTGGATGCTTTTAATTATGAAAGTCAAGAATTGTTCTGAGTTCGTGAAAAACAACTGAATAGTGAATCTCTGCCTGTTTTGTTAAATGTGTTCATTATTTTCTCTCCTTCCATGGGCCGCTGAACTGTGATCATTACCATATTCCAATAGGAGCCTCTGTGTGCTCATGCTACGACTGGGCAAAGGGCTTACAGGATTACATGCTTGATTTCCCCTGAAAGCCTCTCCTTCCAGTAAATATTGTGGCAATTTGAAAGGATTACTTTCTTATGTCCCTTTCAATTTTTCCAGCCATTTTTGATTTGATAGCAGCAGCTGGTAGTCACTTAAGGGTGACAACAGCACTCTCATCATCTTGTATGCTGGACACACGTTGCTCTCCCTCCAGCATAGGCAGGATTCACAGGGAGGCAGGAGACACAGCAGCTACAGTGGGAAAGATGTTAGTTCTGTCTATTGAGAGACTGCAACTGTATTATTTTCTCAGGAAAATATGTGGGTTGATCCGAAAATAATGCATCCAATTTTATTATGTTGCCCCATGATATCAGAGGCAGATGCTGGTGGTATGGCAGTAGAGGTTAAACCAATATTCCATTGTGTTTTATTGCTGTGTGACAGATGGCAGAAGAGGGGCAGTCTGACAAAAAGTCATCTGACATGGAAGTGTGTATAGAGCAAAGATGTAGAACTGAAGGAAAAATGTCCATTGACATTCACTGATGCTTGCTGAATATTTATGCAGACTGAACACTGGATGTGAGTACAGTGAGGCAGTAGGTGGTGCATTTCAGCAGTGGCAAGTGACAGTGGTTCACCTCCAGATTTTTATGAGCTCGGCATGCAGGTTCTTGTTGTTGCAGACCTAATAGTGGTGACCTCATTGAAAAATAATAGTTTTTAGCTGAGAATTTCCTCTATCAAATAGTGCTGTTATGCTTCGTATCAGTTGTAGTTTCCATAGAAATAGATAGGAGCATTACTTTTGGAGCAACCTATGTATTTGGAAATATATGGTATGCTAATATATTGCCAATATATTTAAAAGCTTAGTTAATTACTCTGAAAGAAATATGTTATAATTTGAGTTATTTAACAGCCTTGCTAACAGCACTGTTAAGAGGGGCAGAGGAATTGCTGATGTCTGATCTGTTTGCTTCTTCTTGTGCAATCTTCCTTTTTATTTTTGGGGGGGGGGGGGGGGGAGGGGGAAGAAGAGGGGCAGAGGTCTTCATAAATTACTCCCTCAAAATCTGAAATATAAAAATTCTTTATAGTACATGTTGGAAGAGAAAAAGTAACCATGTAAATTAAAGCAAATAACGTTTCTGAAATATCCAAAGCCAGTTTATGATAAACGTGAAGCTGATATTTGGTAATATTTGTACCTCTGGAAATGAAGTTCATCAAGAACTAGTTAAACATTTGAAATTTAAAAATATCTGTATGTAACTTTTACCTTAACTGGAAAACTGAGGAATTAATCCCAATTCCTCACTTTGTTCAAAGGGTTTATTTTTTGAAGACGAAAGTGTGAAGTAGAATCGGATCCCTCCTTGTAAGTCAAGAAGAATGCCTAAGCAACTTGTCCAATGTCACATGATAAATATGGAGGAGTTTGGAATTTGAAAAATCTGTTCTTAATCCCTGTTCTGAGTTAATCATATGAAATCCGCCTTGCACCTAAGTCACTACATCTGAATTTAAAGTGATTGCTCAGTCAGCCTTAATGCTCTTTGAGACAAAATTCTATTTATAATTTGAGTGATTTCATCCTTAAAATGCAACTTTTTATGCTATAATGTGAAGGGGAGTATATTTATTTTTTAATGTGTGAAGTATATGGGCAGAAGTGACAATTCAAATGCACGTTACCTATTTTGATGTTTCTCTCAGTACCATAAAATTTTTTCTAATATAATGCTTGCGGGTGTCTACTATGTATTAATGAAATTTTCTTTACTAAATTCAAAGAGAAATTAATTTTTTATAAGTGAGAATCTCACGAGTACTAACACATAAGAACTGTCAGATGGCTTCTGTTATCATTTGCTTGACTTGCAGATCAGCTTTGTTTAGTTGTTCAGCTGAATGCAGTAATGATAGAGCTTTGATGTCGAGCGCTTATTTGAAAAGATGTTTTATACTGAACAAATACATAAAGTCAGTATCTGAATTCAAATATGAATCTAGGATGAAGTTCAGCTTGAATAGAGCAGTTCTAAGGCACCTGCAAAGCATGTAACAGTGTGGCTATCACGAGGAAAATACTATCTCCTCTGTCTTGGGACTGAGCAGCTGGGAAGCAAGGCACCCAGAGAAAGTAAGTGAAACACATGGAGAAATTTGGGATACTTTGGTTTGGGCCTCATTTGGGCATGGTTTGGGATCTTTTATAACCAGGAGAAGATAGGTCTCCAAACTCTGTGAGCCTGATGTCATTTTCCAGGTCCATTCCTCCCCTTACTCCTTTATAATCTAAAGCTCTCAGAATCCCTATTCCTGAAACCCTCCCGTCCCTTCAATCTGTCCTTTTGAGTGCTCCAAAACCACAGTGTGCCCCAGCAGTTCTGCCTCACATTGCTGCTGCCGCTACACAGTCCACACAGGTCAGAAACCTTGATCCAGTTAACCAGCATCCCTTCAAGGTTGAAATGACAGAGAAAGAACAATTTTCTGAGATTGCATGTGGAGCTGTTAAAAAAAAGAAATATTTTGCCACATTCATGTTACATCTTCCATAATTTTATTTGATCTAGCATTTGCTTAATAATCTCTTTCCTCTGAAACATCTGTTAAAATAAATTTTGTTTTATAGCAAGATGTGATTAGAAAAGTTGCAATCTCTGTTATGAGAAGATTAAAAAATCTTTAATCTGTCAGTTTTTCAGTTTAATCTCAAATGAGAAGAAATAATAAGTTATAGCTAGCAAGCCATTTCACTTTTTTGCTAGTTCTTTAGAAAACAGTACCCTAATGCAAAAGATGGGAAGCCACTGAGAAGGAAAAGAATTTACTCAGCAAAAAAAAAAAAATCCAATATTTGTTCAATTTATCTAAAATTTCATGTTTCCTAAAGCACTTCTCCTTTGTATGCTATTTTTACATTCAGAATTTATTTTCCCTTTGTAACTGAAAATTTTTCTCTCACCTGTTATGCAGTCTGGCAGCCACAGTATTTTGTGTGTCATCTAGCTCTTTTTTTCTCCTCCAGTCAGTTGTTAAATCCATCAGTTCTTAAAAGACCATCCTTCATGATTACCCAGCACCCAGCTGCCTGTAAATGACTATGAAATATCTATTTGTTTTTTCTTTGAATACTTTGGATCATACTTCCCACATTAATTTTATCCTTGTGATTTTGTCTACCCATCCACTAGCCAAAGCAATACAATACGCTTTAAAAAAAACATTTTTTTTGCTTTTCCTTTCCAGAGTTCTAAAAAGATAGGAGACTACTGTATCTGTAGTAGGAGGCAATGCAACACTTATCCAGTAACATTTTTTAAGATATCCACGATACAGCTTTTTTAGTAACCTTCTGAAAAGTTCTGGCTATTTTAAACATATCTTGTTCTGCAAGAAAGTCAACAACATCTGACTTAAAAGAATATAAGTAACATTGCCAACATTGTGTGAAAAAGATCATTCAAATGGTAGATTTTTTTAAAAACATTTGATTGTTGAGTATATTGTCAAATTCTTGGGAAAAACACAGAAATTGCATTAAGGAGAGACATTCTGACATAATGGTGTCCAACATGTAAGTGCACATGAAGCAAAGGTGTGAAACTGAATTTCTCCATGCAGAAAAGATTGCACACATTGACGTTCCACGTCTGCTGAATGTTTATGGAGACCAAAGAGTGGATGTGAACATAGTGAGGTAATGGGTTGTGTGTTTCAGCAGCAGCAACAGTGATAGTGAGGCACCTCCACTGGTGCAGATTGTTATGAGCTCAGCATTCAGGCTCCTGTCGATCGCTGGCAAAAACGCAGACCTAATGGTAGTGTCTATGTTGAAAAATAGTGTTTTGCAGCTGAGAATTTGTTCTATCAAATACTGTTATTGTGCTCTTTGTATCTGTTGTAGTTTCCATGGAAATAAATAGGGAGGATTACAATCAGACTGACCTACCTACATTAGACGTCATTTACCTAAAAATTAACCTCACTGCTCCTTTTAGAGTCTTTGTACAGAGCACAATTTCTGCTTGTACGTAGAGTCAACTATTTTCAGTTTAGAGCTATAGTTAATTGAATATATTTTGTGAGACTGAGTTTTTGTAAACTTCTAAATATCAGATCAGGTCAGACATTTGAAATTTGATAGAAAATATCTGTATGCTTGAGCTGCCCACAGTTGCCTGCATCTAAGAGAATTACACACAATATTTTTAACATTTCTCTTTATTATTAACAGTGAGCATAAGGAATAAATATCAAGAAGGAAATAGATAAGTGAAAGAAAAAAGTTGTTCCACAAACAAATAAAATATAACATTGAAAATAATTGTCAGCAAAATCAGGTTTTGGAGGGAAGTTCCAGTGTGGAAAACAGGGAAAAGTTTAGGAAAAAATGAAAAGTAAAATAAAAAAATATATTTGTAGAATGAATAAAGTCCATTATTTTTAAAATTAAGTTTAATAAATTAGTGGAAGAAATTATTTGATGCAAGAGTTTGAAAATGATGCTGAATCTGGTGACGAATACAATTTTATGCTATCGAAGTCAATTGCAAATGTGAAAAGTGGGTTGATTCTGGATTTGCTTCATTTTTCTTCTTCTACCATTACTGACTATAGCAAAATTACAAATCCCTGAATCATTTTTAACAAAAACATTGACACAGACTTTACCATAACAATATGCATGCCATAGTGGTAATATCAGTGTTGATGACAGATGTCATTAGTGTAATGGCTACAGTTATCTGTTGTCATATTTAAGTGAGTTAAATCTGCTTTCCTTAATGGCTAGAATTAAGAAATTATGTTACATCTACATTAAGCTTATTACCTGTAATTTGTACAAAAACTCTGTACCTTGAATAATTACTCCTACTTCATTTATCATTAACCAGAATTTACTAGGAGTGTGTAAAGTATACTTAAGATTTCCAGATTTGTTTAGCATCACCATTTTGCCTCTCCGTTGAGATTTCACTAATGTTTTATATTTCATTTAGTTGAAACATTATGCCTTGGGCAGTCATTTGAGGACTGTGATGATAAAGCAAATTTGTAAATGGGCAATATGTAATATGCTTAAATATTTGATTTATTTATTTTTTTTTTCCCTGCAAATACAGCTTTATTTTAGGGGGTGTCATTCTGAGCCCACTGAAATCATTGGCACGATAATATTCAGCTTCAGTGAGAAGTGGAACTCTTAGCCACACGTATGGACTGTTCATCTCACGTTCCGCTTTCTTTTAGTATTTTTCTAAGTGCAGCAATGACTGAAATGTTGTGAATGAAACAACACATTTTCATCAAATTCTTTTCCTTGTAATAAGTACTTACAGTATTATTTTACATCTTAAGTTGAACAAATAGTGTTATTTAAAAAATAGAGAAAGGTGTCACAAGAAGTAGGACTGAACTTCCAACCAGAAAGAATCAACAGCCGACAAATAGCCCATTCCTAGGTAAACAAGCACCCATTCACTCCAGGCTGATGTCAGTCTTCTTGTCTCTAAATTTTACTTCAGTGGAAGTGAAAGCTGCTCTTTCTTTCAGTTCAGCAGTCACTAACATTAATCTTCTCTGCCTTCAGTGTCCCTTTAAGTCTAAGATGGAAAACAAAGTAGCTGCGTAAGTTCATGAAAGCTCTACATGAATTTGAAGACTTTGATCAGTTGTAGTTTCTGAGAAGAAAGGTCAACAGGGCTTCCCTGCTCTCATGCTGAGCCTGCAAGAAGTACCACGGGAACTGGTACAGGCTGGCAGAACCTGAGGATGAGCATTGTTCACAGTTAAGGATTGTGTCTTAGCTGAATAAAATATAAGTATTTTGTAAAAATAAAAGGATATTTTTCATATCTTGCTTGTCCTTTTCTTTCCCCAGTCATAACTCACTGAAATTAAAGATATTTCCCCCATGTTCTTTCTCTTCCTTACCTCCCTTTACTGGAAAGTCTTTCTACGGACTTGGATGCTTCACTGCTTTCACTACTAGGAGAAAAAAAAAAATGTTTCCTTAACAAAAAAAAGGTATGTCTTCAACTTGTTAAGCTTTCTGAAAGTTGCTTAATGAAAGCATGTTAAAAACAAAGTTTGCAAATAAAAATGCACACAGCAATGTTCCATAAAATATCCAGTTTTAAAAGCAGGCATAAAAATAATGCAAAGGTATGAAGTTAGTATCTGATTTTTTAAATCAATAGACTTATGTAAGATGAAAAACTGATGCAGAGGTAACTCAAATTTCTATTTACTGACTGCTAAGAGGTTTTTCAACCACTATGTCCTTTCTTTTCCAGAGTACAACAAGAATATGGAGAATCAAATAAACTGTAGTTCTCCCAAGAAAATATTACCTACATATTAGATTTTCAACACATTCTTTAAATGAAAGCTTAAAACTTGTTATGAGAAATATTCTGCATTTGACTTATTTGTGTAATGAATAGGACATGAGTTTTCCTGAATCACTGTTAGCCACACTGTTATTTCCACATATTTTAATGGAAACTTTGTCTGAATCAGGACTAAGACACCAGGTATCTTACAGAATTATCCATTTATGTAGCACCATTAATGTAGGCCAATGCTTTCATCCATGAACTGGGAAATTAAAAATATATTAATTCCAAACACCTTCATGATAACTGCATTGATGGACAACACATAGTTTATATTTAATCACCTCTTATTCATAACATGTCACACTCATCCATCATGACAGAAAGGAAATTGTCCAGTCTAACTCCCACACTGAATGCATTAATGAAGATATAATAGGGAAAAAAGTTCAAGGGGAAAACTCATTGCATAATTGATGTTATGGACCAGTGATTTTACAGGGTTATAGGCATCTGTTTCTGTACTCTGTGTGGAGAGATTTTATACAAACATGGATACTTGTGTAACAATATAAACTGGTAAATCTATATCTGGAATCTTCCATGAGCTTCAATGGCTTCACCCACATTTATGTAGCTGTCCATTATCTACCATGAGTTAAAGATCTGGGAATGATACAATGATAGTTATTTTGTTACTATATTTGCAATATCTGGAAAAACAAAACAAAACAAAACAAAAAAACAAAAACAAACAAACAAACAAAAAAAACAACTAAAAGAGGCCAATGATCTCAGCAGGGAACTGTATAAAATAGATCTAAAAGTTACATTTTGTTGATTTTTAGCATTTTTTAGCCCCCTTTCCACCTCCATTCAGGTCTACTGCCTTTTGTAAAGTATATGGTTAATCCAGCCTGCAAAAATTTCCATTTACTTTAGAAATCATGGACCTTTGTGACTAATTTCTTGTGTCAAACTATAATTACTTTAATTCTACATTGCTGGAGAGAATTTGAAAACAGGATTTCTTTAGAACAAAATTAACTTATATAATGAGTGAAAAGATAAATCATATTAGTTTAATTAATGTATATTAACTTTTTTTGTTGCATATGAATAAAATATCAGACACAATGAAAGCGGATTTCTCCTAAAGAGACAATTTATGGAGATTTATGAAGATTTTAGGAATTTGAAAAAATTCAATTACTTAACATCTCTATTAAGATCTTTACAAATGTACATAATGAAAAACCTAATAAAATATTTAATAAATGGACTTATGTTTAAATTGACACTGATTCAATATAAGAAAAGGATCTGGAAGTTAATTTAGATGAAAAGGATAATCAGTAGTTTAAAAAGAATAGCTGTTATTTTCAGGATTGCTTAAGTAACATAACCAGCAGACACTGCTTTAAAATGATTATAAAATCAGTTCTGGGCTGAATTTTTAAACAATTATTTTACTTCAGGTGTTTGTGTTCTTCTGACCATGGACTACCTGAAAATCTATCATGGTAATTTTTAATTGATAAGAATTCTCATTTAAACAAAGAAGAGAAGTTACTTGCAAATTAGGGAGTTGTTTTCCACTGATCTGTTTTCTTGTAGCTCTGTGATTTGTCTAAAAGTTTAGAGCATTATGAACTATCTTATTTCTTTGTTTGCTTGTTCAATTATTTTACATATTTATGTTAATAGATTTATTATTTTATCTTTATCAAATATGCTGTAAAAGGAGGTTGTGGTCCACACCAGGATACAGAAGTTTTTCTGCCATACCATAAAGTTGGCATACAGTGTTGTACTGCTATACTTACACCTGAATCCTTTTCTTATGCTTCAGCTATTTTTTTGCTGTTCATCCATCTCAGAATACTCCTGATGTATGGGGAAAATTAGCTGGTTACGTACCTGAACGGATTCATAAAACAGGCACTTCATTTTGAACAGGATTTTGTTACTTTACCATTTCTTTTTGCTCTAATGGGTCATCTCTTGATAATCTAGAGCAGCTTAGTCTGCGAAGTTTCTAAGCCTTTTACTAGGATATCTAAGAAGTAAAGGGGAAGCTGTTGGATTATCTAAGAGTAGAATTCTGTTAGAACTTCAGAAAACTTGCAAGAATCTTACTTTATCTGGATGAATTTTTATTTTTGTATTTAATTTTATAGTTTAGCGCTATATTTCAGTTTTATTACTATTTATGACAGTATGATAGCTATTATTAGCAATCTATTGCTTATGAGTTTGCAATCATTTTCTCTCACTACTTATTGTAATATATATCCACTGTGATTAATCTATTTACATGTATACATATACATGTGCATACATACACTCACATACATGTATATATACACATGTAGCATTTAAAATTAAGCATTTTCTTTCCTTTTGAAGATTTTCTCAGATCTCTCTCCCCATCTACTTCCTGTCCTTGAGCAGGTATATGCATAAGGTATCCAATTCATCAACTACATATCTTGCAGACAAAAATATGAAGAATTATGTTGATTTAAAAAGCCATGAAGTGATGATAAGGGATGGTATTCTCTTTCAATTTGTATTCAAGGGGAAAATAATGTCAGTTCTGCTTTTGAGTTATCAACTGTAGGATTATAATATGTCAACATTCATCTAAAGAAATTATTTATTGGGATAGTTCCTGAAATAGAAAAACCTCTTATCCCAGAAGAATTTCAAATTACTGAATTTTGAGGTCATTTTGACTTCAAAAACATATAGATCTCATGGAAAATAAAATAGAATTATGCATATGTATATATAATTGACATAAGTTTTGTGAACACTGTGAAAATACAAATAGTCTTACTTTGCAGTGTCTCGCTCCAATTTATAGGAGGGAGAGGCGGTTCTTTTATTATCTATATACCCAGCGTGAGATTAAGAAACAACGGTTCAAATGTTGGTCTGACCAGTTTATTACAAATCTTAATTAGGGAAATGGGGAAGGGGAGGACAGATACTATTATGAATTAGGGTAATGGGGAAGGGAAGGAGGGCAATAGAAAAGATAGAAAAGAAGAAGCAAGGAGTCTTTGTAGCAAGAGGAAGATAGTCACCACCATGGATCCAGCGTGGTTCGTAGTTCAGTCTTTGATCTTCAGTAGTGGTGGGTCGTCGGGCAGAGTTGTTCTATTGATGACGACGATGATGATGAGGAGAACGATGACGAGAACGACGACAACAACCATGGCGATGATGGGCCCTTTTCAGTGTTTTCAAAGTGGTCGAGTCAGCTGTCCTTGGAGTGACAGCTCAAATCTAAAGTGGTTAAGTCAGCTCTCCTTTGAGTGGCAGCTTCTGGCTCTGGGATCTCAGCAGAAACTCCTTTGTTCCCATCTTCCGAGCCTTGCCAGCAGATAAGAGGGAGCAGGGATGCCCATCTGCATCCTGTTTTTCACAGAACACGATGGTATCATTCCCCAGTTTTCCCATACCTAGCTGGAGCTGTTTAGTCACAGGCCAGATCTTCCACCAGTGAACACTCCTGAGCACTCTCTTCCGCTCTTCTACAGAGCAAGCAGCTGTGGAGGAAGGGTCTTTCAAATGTTCCCAAAGTGAAATTGATTGTCACACGGTTAGCACCCATCACTTGCCTCCTCAACAAATCATTCAGAGTTTTTCACAAGAAAAACCTCAGGAAGCAAAATTCGAGCCAAAAAACAAAGCATTCTCACATGCAGTTAAAAATTGATAAAGAATATTCTTCAACTAGCTTTACTGGGGCCATACTGCCAATGCATATTCATGGAAGATGAAAAAATCTGCACAGATGAAAAACCTGTACAGATCAAATTTCACAAACACGCAGCATAGCACTATCTGGCAAGCGATTCCAGATAGGAAAAAATGGTCAAGCCTAGGTATGAAATCTGAAAGCAGTTACTACAGGATAGTCAGGGTGTGAGGCACAGAAAAGTGAAACCTCTATGATTGCTGCTTTACTTTCTAAAGTTCAGGTTTCCTTCACCTTCAGGCAGCTGCTTCAGGAGATCAAAGGTATTTGTTTCCATATTTTCCGGAGAACATATTCATGGAGAAATCTGAAGCTTCTGTTGTATGTTCTTTTTCTTATGTTAAAATAATATGTAAAAATATTCCAGAATCATAATCTCTAAGTCTAAACCCAGGAAGCAAGCAGTAGAAATGATGGCAATAATAATATGGTGCGCTGAGCTAGAATACTAACCAAGAAATGTAGGAAATTTCTGTACCTACACCAATTCATAAACTAATTCTGTCTCACTACCAGCGTTCCCCTCATCTCATATTATGTACTCTTTAGACTGAGATGAGAAAAACATGAATGTTTGACCTCCAAGCATCCTGTTAGTAAATGAAATTCCTTCTCTGAAGGACAGGAGGAGACTTAATTATCTTTCTGAAGACCTTCGTATCCATTCAATGGACAAGAGCCCTCTGCCTTGCCATTTGCTAAGGATGAACCCTGTAATGGTTGATTTGCTAAGCTGGAGTTTGAAAATTCTTGCAGAAGTTCACAGTCCACTTCATATACCAGATGGTTTCAACACAGAGAATGCTATTACTGTTGCTAGGGAAAAAAAAAAAGAAAAAAAAAAACAAACCAGAAAAACAATTTAAGTTAACAAATAGAGTAATTACAGCAGACTGGCAGAGCTGAAAGTCTGTGAGTTCTCGTGTTGTGCGCAATGCTTTAGAAATTTTTGAATACGATCCCCTTGAAATGAAGAGGGAAACAGAATATACATAAAGTATTACATGTAATATATTGCATAATATATAAAAAACTATATAGATGAAACAAAATGTATTAAGTTAGAATAGAATAGATTGCTAGAAAGCTGAGTGTTGAAAATAGAAGGAAATAGCATTCTCAGCATTTCTATGTTCTACAAATTCAATTCACTGCTGCAATACTCAAGACTTTTAAAATTTTAAGTTATTTCAAGTGAAAGTGCATGAGAACAGAACTTTTTTTCTGTGCTAATCCCTATAGGAAATTAAAAATATAGTTATAGTCTTATTTTTATCTTACTTATGTCCAAGAAATAACTGCTGGCATGACTTTCTGATATCAGAAATTATATTGATTATGTTTGGTAGCATTGCAATAACATTGCAATATTGCAACAATAAATAATCAATCTTGAGCTAACAGGTAGTATCTGTTTTACACTTATTTTCACAAAAAAGATAATACAAATACCCCAAAGTAGCTGTTTATCTTATGTATTTCCTGAAGAAAAATTTTCTTCAGGATTACTATACATTTTTTTCTTAAGCAGCAAATTTTTAAGTATTTTACACTTTACCTCAAACCAGGGAGTTCTTTTATGCTTTTTGAAAGGAATCTGAAAATGATAGGAAAAAGAAAGAAGGGAAGGAATAAAGAAGTAAGGCCTTTTCCTGGTTTATTAATGTTAAAGAATAAGAGGAGAATATCTCTGACAGATTGTAGTAGCTCAGGGGATTGGTAATGGGCTATGTAGTTATATACCTCTAGGTCACCGTTTCAAATCTGGAGTGTTGCTAATTAAAGACACAGTACATTCTGTTATTTGTATTTTTAAGGTCTATAAACTTCTTTGGGCTTCTTGGTTAATGACTTGAATTAAATTGATTGTGAAAAGGAACGTCTGTCCTTGAAAGACTTTACTGAAGAATAAGGTAAGAGGCTATTTTTCAATAGAATTGTAATTGATGTAAAGTTTTAAATACAGTAAATAAGCATTTCAGCTTTTAATACATCAACTGAACTGAGGTGGAAATAATTTGTTTAGAAGTAGGTGTATGTAGGGGGACTCTAGTGTATTCATAGGCATTTTATATTATCTGTCCAGTTACATTTATTACTGCTTCCTTCCTATGATGTTAATACTTCCTTTGAGCATAAGATGCAGAAACAGAATCCCAGTAAAATGCTGGAAGAGGAGACTGGAAAAAAATTGTTAACAGACAAATGTCTCCTTAGAAGCTCAGAGAAAAATGGGTACTGGGAGAGCATGAAAATCCCTCCATTTTCAATCTTCACTTCATTTAGGCTACTGCTGTTTCTAAGGGATCATTAAGAATTTGAGGTAAAAACAACATTTTTTTATCACAAAGAAAAAAAATTGTGCACGTGGAGAGACGCTATATTATTTTAATTGCCTCAGATCTCACAGCAATTAGGAACCCAGTCTCGCATACACCTACATAGTCATTTCTGGTTGCATAGATGACTGAAGTCACAACTCCAGTGGGTTTGTAAACAAATGCCAAATTTCAAAATTTATTAGAATCAAAATTATTGCACTCTTCTATCTCTTCTTCATGATAGATTTATTTCATGAGTAAAAAGTTTCACATTTGTTGGAACACAGATGCTTTTTTGAAGGAGTTCTGAGTTTTTATATCGTTACTCTTCTTTGATCCCCCATACCAAGTATCTAATCTCTCACAAGTTTATAGCAATGACCTGTTTAATTGAAAAGGGGCCAAAATGCACTTATATTTTTAAATCATGAATATGACCTGAATAATATAATACAAATTATTTAATCTCCACTTTATTGAAAATGAAATAAACAACGTAAATGGAAATTTCAAGCAGTTACAAATTTCAAGTTCTCCTTCTATAAGAAAGGAAAGATGGAGAAGGCAAGAGGGGAGAAGTTTTCTACTTCTGATTCTAGAAAAGTTTTCAACATGGGTTGCTCCAAAAGTAATGCCTCCTACTTATTTCCATGGAAACTAGAACAGATGCAAAGAGTGAAATAACACTAACACTACTTAGAACAAATTCTCAGCTATAAAACACTTATGTTCAACATAGTCAACATCAGTGAAGAACAAGATCCTGAATTCCTCAGTGCACTTTTTTTTACACATGGAGGAATTCAGTGACACACCTTTGCTTCATACACACTTCCACGTCAGATGCCATTTTGTCAGACTACCTCTGTGCTGCTCTCTGTCAGACAACAACAAAATATAATGGAATACTGACAGAAAGGTTCATCCTCTACTGCTACAGCACTAATGTCTGCCTCTGACATTTTGGTCAACATAATAGAACAGGAAGCGTTATTTTCAGAGCAGCCCTCTTAGAACTGAAGGAAAAATATATACTTCCTTCAGATTAATCAAGTGCAGAATATGTATAGTGTTCTAAATAACAGGGAACAACTTCCAAATTCTCATTTTTCTTTTTCTTCTAGGTTCTTGTATATAATATACTATACTGCTCCAAAATCCTCGAAAATAGTATTGCTCTTGTCTCATCTAACTGTAATTCTTTCTTTAACTTATACTGATGTTTGCAGTCACAGCCTACTGTGCAGTAGACACTGCTTCTATACTTGATACTCTGTATCACTGAATTTCATTCAGTGCTGCTAAATTAAAAAGGCTATTACAAACTTTTCACTCATGTTTTTTAGTAGCACGAACCATTTTAAAGGTTTTTGTCCTTTTCTAGCCTCTGGGACGTATTTTGAATGCTTTTGAAAATAGCAATTAATGTTACAGTTCTTACTGAACTTGACTATGCCTATACAGAATAAAAGATAGGAGTATCTACCGTATGTCTTCCCAACTCAAGTTTGTTCTGCTAAAAGTGGAAAAATAAACTGAATTACTTTCAAACATTGCTTGTTCTCTTTTGCAGGACTGAGGCAGAATATGCCACAGTGAGGAATGAACACAACATGTTCTCCTCTCCCCATGTCCAGCTGGAACCAGCCTCTGGACTCTTCTTTTTGTCAGGTCATATCTTCCCACCATGACTCCAGATGGTACATTTGTTTCCTTCTTATAATTTTTTTCCCCAACTTTGTAAAAAAGGACACCAAAGCAATCCTCTATTATTTTAGTGTGAGAGCTCACTCTAGTGGTAAGGATATTATTTTCTTTTACGTTTGCCTGAACTGTAAAATATACCAAATGTCTCCAGAATAGTTACAGAATATATTTTCCTGAAATAATAAAGAAAACTCATTTAAGAAGTCAGTGTTCTACTTTCTTCTCTTAAAATTTTAAGTTGCTGTTTGAAAAATAAAAAGAAAAAAAAAAGAAAAAAGAAACTAAACACAAATAAAAGGTTTGAAGAGTGAGCACTTCATTTTAGGTTGATTAAAATACTTGAAATAATTTTTTTCACAAATTGTGGTTGAGAAAATCAGTCATAAAGCAATCATTTGGATAGTTCTATGTACAATGATGTTAGAAATAACAATTGAATTAAACCTAGACTTTGTTGTATCTAATTTAAACTTTGGGCTTCATTAAAACTAGCCTGATCTCATTCAAACAATCCTATACAATAGCAGTTGACTGGAAAATTGCCTGAATATCAAACAGAAATTTAGGTTTTAAGCTTCAAACAGAAACTAAAATCACTCCCATAACTTCTTGGCAATAATGCAAAGGTACATATGCGGTGGTAAAGATAAGCATATGTTAATACAGTTCCCCAAATTGTTAGTTTGTTTCCAGAACTCCTTTTGCACTGTATTGTCCATACATTTGCCCATCCTCCATCAAAGTACTGTATTCTCCATCAATTTTCATTTTCCTCCAGAGTGACAAGCAGAGCTGAATTAAGTTTTTACAGGAGAAGGCTGATTAGCAGGGGAGAAGGCATAAGTTTTACACAACAAAAAATGCACAATTTTGCTTGCTGCATTTCATTCTAAGACATTTCCCCTTGCAATTCCATTTTGTAGCCCAGCCTAGCTGCAGTAGCGCTTAAGATGCCCATAGGCTTCACTCAGGCGACCCCCAACTTCTAAATTAGCTTACTCAAAAAATGCTGAAACTAGTGAGTAAATCTGAATGACATATTCTTTCTGACATTTTTTTAATCTGTAACTCATCTCAGATATTCCAATGATGAGCCAGTACTTGCAGTTTCATTTCTGCTTATACTTGCAATGTCTCAAATTATTCTGAAGCCACCAGCATTTCTAAAAGCAAGACACATTGATTTCCTCATTATGTTAGGAAATGGCAAGTTAAGCAAATTTCAGAGCTCTTTTCAAACTCCAGAGTCTGTTCAGAAGTGATAAGACAAGACATCACATTTGACTCTGCAAGCTTTTGTGTGAAAATAGTTCTCGGTGAAAGTATTTCTGTCCTAAGGAAAAAAAAAAGAAAAAAAAAAAGAAAAAAAAAAAGAAAAAAAAAAAAAAAAGAAAAGAAAAGAAGAAGAAATTAAAAAAAAGAAAAGAAGGAAGGAAAAATTATTTTCCTCTTCCATCTGGAATGGGAAGACGAGGATGGGATTTTCAAATTCCAATTCATGTACTGTAATTTCTTTACTTCCCCGTTGTTCTGTACAGGGAGAACAGTGAATTTTGTATGCTAAAATTGACTTTCACATCAAAACTCGCCATGCAAAATTATCCTAATCTCAGCTATGCTTATCAAAGGCATACAGGCAAAATAAAAACACAGAAATTTCTAGATCATGATGTCAAATTATCAAATTACTGATGTAAAGAAAGATGCAATGATTTTTCCACAGAAAAAAAACATGAATCTACAAGTAGTACCACTTCAACAAGAACCTTTTTTCTACATTCTCCCTTTAAATAGCTTATGATCTATTCATTTCTTTTATTAAATATTCTCTACTGAACTCTGAATAATAACTGCTTATTTCACGTTTCAATAACTGGTTACATTCAGCCACTAGAATGCTAATACAAAATAAATACTTTTAGTCACTCACTGTACTGGATTACTTAGTCTGATCAAGGCTGAAAACGTACTTCAGATTTCACTACATGGTAATCATAACAAATGGAGATTACATAGAAACACTAATATATCTTTGTGCAACTGGAAGACAGCTTGAAAGATATTTATGTGGAAATATATGGGAGAAGGACATCTAATTAAAATACTTATATTACAGTAAATGCTACTCACTACCTTCACATTGAGTGCCATAGTCACCTCCATAAGTAGAGAAAATACTATTACCTCATCAGCTCTTTTTTTTATTCTTTATATTATTATTATTATTATTATTTATTACAGTCAGTCCAGAAAACAAGTTTATCTATCTAGACTTGCATATAGGTGTAAGTGGTCCATGATTTCCTGGTGGCTAGGGAGACACATTTCTTGCTTTGTTTTTTTTTTTTTTTTCGCTAAGAAAATCCTACTGAAACCATCACTTTGCAACGTTGCACTGAAAAAGTCTTTTGAACAATATAGTATGTATGAAGATTCTATTTGACAATGTATTGTTAACAAGCACAAAAAGAACAAGGTGCAAAACAATGGCTGGTAATGAGGAAATTATTCCAGAGGGAACAATTCTGTTTACTAAGTATAATTTCTGTAGTTTCTCAGCTTGTAAAACAAACGTTAAAAATCCGCTGGTTAAGACACTGACCTTCTTTTTGAGGAAATATGCTTTAAAACCATATCTGACTTCTTATCTTTGAAGGAGTTCATCATTTCATGAAATAACAGCACACATTTGTTTGGCCATGCAGCTGGCTATGTAATTTTAAGGTAGAATAGGCAAAGATGTCTACCATACCTACTTATATTGATTTTCTGGGAAAAAAAGAAAGAATATGCTTCCTGGAAGTGCTATACATCAACAGCATGAGATGTCATGTAGAGGCACAGCACAATCATAACTCATATTTGAAAATATACATGTAAAGCATTCGTTTCTACAGACTGTAGTTACACTGATCACTACTCCTCTAACGTTAGGTATGTGCTATGTACAACAGTGAAACGTCTTCCACAATATTAATTGTGGAGAAAGAGTGCTAAGTTAACAAGGAGGTCAGTGAAATCCCAAAGCCAGAAATCTAACATATGAGGTAGCAAAGAAACAACAGTTGCTGAGATGGAAGACGTTTCACCAGCACACACCTGCACAGCCATTAAATCTTAAGGGTGCAGTTTTAAAGGATGAAAATGCCAATGGTTGGTAAAACATAACAGTAACTTACAGATCTATAAGTTAAAAGAAATCTGTGATTGATCTGAAAGGTCAAATGAATACAAAATTGAGGTCTTTGGAAAGCCATACGTTTCCAAAGTGGAGCAAATTCTGCACCTTAAGCAAAATGGACAAAATTGTATATGTTTCTTTTGAAAATAGTCTTTCATTTTTTATTTTTTAAATGAATAATTTGATGTCTTTTGATTTTTTACTGTGTGAATATAAGTTTTAGTTTAGTATAATTTTAGAAAAGTTTACAAACACTATGCCTTCCTTAGCAATGCCAAAAGGAACCAAACTAAAAGGTCCCTACAAAATGTTAGCATACAGAGTTGGGATGTTTGTTGTGCTCTATGCCATGACTCATAGTGCTCACTCTTCTGAAGGGATGCTTTGTTCAGATACTTTATGTTTAGATGCATGCAGATCTGAAAAGTAGTTTTAATAAACTTCATGATTCCTCCTGAAGCATATAACTTATTTTTTTTCTACTCAGTATTCTCATGCACATCTAAAACATTTATTATGTGTATGACTGTCTTGAGTCATTTTTATGCGTCTTCAATCAACTTGCTCGCTAAGCAACATAAGAATAAGCATCTCTCTGGGCAGGTTCTTCACTTTTAATGAAGCAAAACAAATTAGGTGCTGGTACTGATACTATTAGTAGCCTCAAAAAGATTTTTCTCTGGCCCACCTACTTTTATTTCTGCGTGCAGATTTTTGGAGTGCATGATCATTCGGATCATACGCTCTATTTAATCATTAATATCTATTTTCCTCATTTAGATGCAACCTCGCCTTTTTGAATGACATCTTCCTGATTCTAACTATGCTTCAATTTGCTATTTAGTTATGCTGGCTTCCTTTTTTTGCTCCATCTCAAGTCTTTTCTAAGCACCGTTTTGCACAGTGGTAAATCTATGCTATCCTTCAGTAATCTTAAAGCTAACTGCATGGATTTAATTATCTTAGCTGTCCTCTTTATATTCTGCATTTTTGTATTACTCCTCGTGGTGAAGTCTGACTAACCCCCCATTATTTTTGTTGCTCTTCTAAGGACATTCAATATGAGCCAGTTGTGGTCATTCTGGGGTAGTCCTTCCCCTGTGAGGCCCAGAACCAGTCCTGCATGTCTCTCTCTGTAAAATCCAGGACTGTAGCTCAGCTGTCTCCATAGTAATGCTCCATGATAATATCTACAAATTTAGTCTCTGACACTGCATTTTATCCAATACAGCTGCATTGTGTGCCTTTGATATCTTTCTGATTTTTCTCAGCGTATCACAGTTGAGGATCCTGTTTTGGTCAGGTAGATAAAAATGCTGAAGAGCTGTATTTACCTTTTTGCGGATTGAAATTTCAATTCATACACATTCTGTTACTCACCAGGCTGTTTGATCTGCTACTTTATTTTGATTTTAAGGCCTTTTGACATATAAGAATGCTTTTACAGTGCCAAAATTACCTGTCCTTCACACAGGGTCTCATACATTGACATTTTCACTTAAGGCTAGATGTTCTAATTCCTCCATTTTTTAGGACTTAAAAAATAATTCTCAGCTATTAGTAATTTTTATTTGAAAAAGCAGTACCAGAGTAGTGTAGCTACATTGTCTTTCTAATATGATTACTTAACAGCATGCAGTGAGCTGCATAAAATAAAACAGATAACCAAAACTGATCTTACACATTTTGATTCAGTAGTAATTGTTATGAAGAGCATTTTCTGAAAATAACTATTCCAGTTCCTGGTGTCTTCCACCCCAACAATCTCTTTATGCCAAAATTAAGAGAGTCATTTATGCAATATAAATCTAAAATTTTAAAAAAAGCTAGGCATGATAGGTAAAGCCAAGACAGAAATATTTTACGTAGCACCATATATATTAATATTATTATTTGATCTAGGCTACTACTAAAAGTCTAATTAAAGTACAAATCGTACTATGCCAGTACAATAACAATAATTATTGTGCACGTATTTCAGATGTCTACCTTATCAACTCTCTGTTGATCTTTACAGAAATTAAATAAAGAAGAGAATTATCTTCAATCCAAAAAAATAAAATTAAAAAAAGAAAAAAGAGAAAAGAAGTATTGCGGTAACTTTGGGGAGGAAATTTTATACTTTATACTCTAAGTATTTAGGAAGCTTTTTTTTTAAACACAATACAGGAATTTTACTTCTTTTTTTAGATTTTTACATTTTAATAAAAAGGATAAAAAATTTTAAACCTAAGTATATATATTTCCAATTATATTGAAATAACTGTTGGAGAAAGATTGAAAGGGCTTTTGGTATAAGCAAAGACTTCTCTAGAAAGCAACTGTCTTGAATTAGAAACAGATTCAGCCAAGGGAATTCCAACTACATCGCAAGCATAAGTCTAAAGTACTCAGCTGTACTGAGTACTAAAGTACGGAAATTAGCAAAAAAAAAAAAATTTTACTTCTTTTTGAAATTCCTATCCTAGATCTTTCAATGGCATTTTAAGGCTATCATTTCGGTGATCCAAAAGTCTTCCTACTATTCATTTTTCTTACAGTTAAGTGCAATAGACCAGACTCTGCTTGAAGGCTACAGGGGCATTGCCTACGGCAACACATGGGGATGAGCTCAGAGGCTCTACTACCCCTACGCTGACATCAGCTCTTCTTCTTCACTGCTTTTAAGCTATACAACCAGTTTTAGAAGGCAGCTATATTCTTAATGAAGATGAACTCAAGAACAAGATGCAGGCATGGTCCCACAGAAATATTGTGACTGTTTATTTGCAGATGGGTGAGGGAGAAAAATCAACCAAACAAAACCCTGGAGTGCAGAAATTTTGAACATGGAACTGTGAGCCAAAGACAGCATGGGAACATGCTATTTTATTGAATTGTGAATCAATCTCCTTGCTCATTCCAAGTGCACAAGTTACTTTGTGGAAAGGCTAAAATTAATTTTCTTAAAAGGCATATGGCAGGAGCTGAAAGACTTTCACATTTGTACAGGAGACTTAACTGTTTCATATCCAGTCTCAGCAGTTCCCCAGTACTCCCTGAAGTTGGGTGGGTAGGTCTAAAATTCACATTTCATGTGTTGCTAGCTTAACATTATTATGTTAAGAGGTTGCTCAAGATAATAAATAAAGAGCAATTGGGATTTCTTACAGCAACAAGAAAGTGCTTTTTGTTAAATACATTGGAGATTGTAAGTAACTTTTTGATTTTCCTATTCCTATGAATCATTGCCCTTTAGTAACATAGCTGTCCAAAATCAGAGTAAGGTCTTCTTGTAATGCAATTTCAAATCACACAACTACCTGTCTTTTCATTTCTAATGTCATATATTGCATGAGGATGTTTGATTTTTTATTATTGTTATTATTATTATTATTATTGTTACTTTGTATTCATTGTGGAGAAATGGAAGAAGAATATGACATATAAGAAGGAGAATCATGCCTTTCCTAAGTCATGCAGTTTCATTGGAATGTATGTGATCCAGATTTCTATGATTCTCTAGATTTGTGTACTGTTGCTGAGTCTCATCTTACCCATCTTGCCCTTGAAATCATCTCTAATGAAATGCAGTAGAATCTTATTGCCAAGGGATTGATTACTGTGCAGTTTCAGACTCAGTTAGCCCTTCCTTCCTTTTCTATTAGAAGGATATGAACTGATTATTTGCACCACCATTAACTTTCTCCTTTAGGGATTTTTCTGCATTCTTCATGAAATCTGTTTTGCATTTTTGGAGATCCATTTATTAAACAATCATCAAGGAATGAAAGATTGTTTCTTCTATATTATTAAAGATAAGAACTGAGCAGTAATAAAATATCTAATAAAACAAAAGTGAAAACATAGCAGATAATTCTAAGAGGATTAGAGAGTATATGGACCAATCCTTTTATTTCTACTCTGGAAACAGAGTTGATTTAAAACCTGTAAAAGTCAGAAGGAAAAGGTTGACGTCAGTTATTGATAGTGTGGGAAAAGGAAAGAGAAAGGGAGAAGAAAAGATATGGCAATTTTAAAATAATCTGAGATGCAACTACTTTGCATAGATCTCTTACTTTGGCTTGATTAGAAAAGCTTGCATATAAAGCAACTCTCAATGTCTGAAATAGTGAAAATATATTTCCACAGCATAGGGAAACATAACCCTCTAAAGGAGAAGGAGATGAGATACAGCATTAGCACAGAGAGATAAGGAGAGAGAGCAGTTTACTCTTGACTGTTCAATACGTGGAAACACGTATCAAATAGACACTCATATTCTGGTTAAATCTTCATATCCTTTTAACCTGATGTTATTGTTAAGACAAACCCACAAGGCGCTGTGCATTTTGGACAGAAGAGAACTATTATCTTGTCTGATAAATGTCCACTGTTCCATCCTTATAATTCAAGTAATGATTGGGTTAGTATTACTAGGTTATGTAAAATATTAGTATACACAGAATTTATTACAATTAGCTTTACTATTCGCAGGTATGGGCATTGTTCTGTTTAGAGGGCATTCCACTCTTATTTAAATCTGGAATATCCCTTTGTTATTTCATATAATCAGATCTTCTCACAAATCAGTTATTGATGTTTTCCAGTCTCATTAGGTCTTTTCCATCTGCTGCTTTGATGACTTTGCAATGATGGGTCAGTGATTTAGGATACTTCTTGACAATATAAAAGATTTTCTTTTAACTTCCTTGTTCTATGCTCTGTTCTATTGATGAATCCTTCTTGCTTTGCCTCATCAATTGTATCTCCCAATCAAAGTCCCCGCACTCCATTCATTCACTTTCACTGTATGAAATTTCCTTGATTTCAGCACTTCTCTATCCTCAACAATGCCTCATTGCACATAAATTCTCTGCTTATTCGATATACCTTATTTTTAGTTCTGACAACTTGTTTTCAGATTCACTAGGATTCACACAGATTTCTAGGACTTCCTAACATTAATAACATTATTTGTTTCCTTTCTGATAATGCCTCAGATCACCTGTAAACAACTGTGTGATAGCTATTATATATCCACACATACATATTCTGCCAAATTTTTCTTCTTGTTTATGCTTTATAGTGATATAAATTTAGAACTACAAAGCAATTGCAAGACTGATAGTTAAAACAAGCAGTCTTACCTTAACAGTTGCAATTATCACATGGAATAATAACATCTATAAACAAGTGCTATTTGGTTATTGTCTAGTTCCTGAGTTGTTTCATTTGTTGTTGCTTGTTTGTTTTAATTTAAATGACAGAAGAGTAGAGACTAGGGAGAAATAAAAGATGACAACACTGTCATTTTCGAAAGGCACATATGAGTTCCCATTGTCTCCAATAAACTAGTGTTTTGATCAGAAAAATGTTTTAACATGCTTCATTGTGATTCATATTCTGTCTATTATACTTTTAAATATTCAAATATAAATCTGTTCTCCTGTACAGGAGGAAATGGAAAAGTCTATATCTAGTATTCAGTGAAAGGCCTTATATAATTTTACTCAACCAACATGACTTTTTAAAACAAAATATTTAATAAATTTTAGCAATATTCTCCAAGATTGTCTCCTCTTCACATGATGATGCAACTACAAGGTCCTAAGAAAATTCTGAAACAGAAAATTTAAATTGAGATTCAAGCCTAGAGAGAGAACAAGAATTTTTTTAGGTACTTTGTCTTTGTATCAAAATGTTTCTTAAGGAGCTTCTCTTAAAAAATCAGAAAATTTAAGTGAAGACTAAAAACAGTAATCCTTTTATTTATTTTCATTTTCTTTTGTATTTCCCCAAAAATTAATGATCTAGAGGTTTCTTTATTTTATTTTATTTTTTTTTTTTAGATAGGGCACACAGGACAAATATGACAACGCTGTTCAAAAGTGTCAGACTGCATCAAGGGAAAGGGGAAAGATTTGTCTTATTTCTCAGTAGGCAAAAATAAGAGGTAAGGATTTTAAATCACAGCAAGGGAGATTTACATTGGAAATTAGAAAGAAAAACATCGAGCAAGCAGAACCACAGAGAGGATCTTGGGAGGATCCACAATCTTTACTCCAGGAAGGTTTTAATAAGACACGTGACAGAAAAGATTTTGTGTATTTGATCTTCCCTGTGGGGAAAAAGATTTTCTGCAGGTTGCCTTTATTTGATTCTGTGAACACAAAATAGGTAGACATTTACTCCATTTTCTGTTAAAACAACGGAATGTAATTAGAACAACAGATATATTCAATTATGTCTACACGACAACTGAGAATACTGTGGCACTGTTTGAGCACAGAACATAATATGCCTGTCTTACCTGCTGCGTTGCTTTATATACCCTTGAAATTCTGGAAATGAAAATTGCTTCCACAGAGCTAGCAGCAGATAACTGCAAGGATCAAGAGAAGATTTGTGGCAGGATTATCCATAATACAAAATGTGTAGGTAGTAATATGGTTCTTAGCTCTGGTACCAAAAGTGATTAAAGGAAGCTATCATAAAAAAAAGTAACTTCAGCAAAATATAAAAGTCTAGCAAGAAATAAAAAATAATGAAGGCCGAAACAAACAAGCAAGCAAACATAAAAATAACCAAAAACCCATGCACTGTCAAGTGAGTCTCACAGAGATCTGTATTGTGAATTGTTATGTAAATAATATCAGTATATTCAGACCTCACACCATGTCAGAAAGAGTTTGAAATGAATCACATTTTCAAAATAGCTTTGATTTGTCAAATTAATGAAAGAAAATCTAAAATGTCACTTGTTTGTAATATAATTAAAATGTCAGCATGCACAAATAGCTATTAGTTTTGCTATTTCTGTATGTGATTTTTTTTTCCCTCTACTCAGCTAAAAGGTAAATATTTGTCTTACGCAGTGCCCAATGGGTATGTTTGTATCCTAGTAACCTTGTAAAGAAATGGCTGTAATATATCAAACATAGGTCCTCCCGGCTCAGGATCTTGAATTTTGTGATGGTCAAGATGACTGTTTGAAATTAGCAAATAAAAAGCAGGTAAATATAGAGCAATGCATTTTCTTCCCAGAAGTTATCCTTGTTCTCAGCAAATTTCTGTGTGAAAGAATTCCTAACATATCTCCTTACAGGAATTTCATGGATTTTTCTTTCCAGAATTTGCACAATTACTTTTCGAAACTATCTAAACTATGATGTTGAGAATATGCTGTGAGAAAGTGTTCCACAGTGTAATCGAATGGTAATGAAACAAAAAGCACATTGCACTTAATGGCCACCTGACAATTTTATGCTATTCAACTCCATCCTTGTTCAACTCCATCTCTGTTGGAAGAATGCCTAAATCATTTCTTAAACAGACTTTCCCTGTCCCTTATTTATTTCCTCTATTCATTTCATACTGAAAGTTATCTCTTCCCAGACTGAAGAGGCTGGAAAACTGAGAATTTCCAGATTCATTTTACCATTCCCTGGTACAAAAATATGACCTCGGTCATCTTCTCTGCCTTTCACTTTGTCTTTTTCAACTCTTCTACATCATTATTTAAGATGTGGAAAGCACAGGTATTCATGAGATGTCAGGTTACCACAGAATTACCTGTTATCTTTAAAACAGTGGTGAACTTCCACTGGGAAACTGCTCTCTGGCAGTGCAGAAAGGTCATGCAGGAGCACATTAATAGCTTTTGCTATGCACTGAATGTTAAAGTCAAACGATAAATCAAAATTTCAAGGGTCTTTTTTTTTTTTTTTTTTTTTTTTTTTTAAATCCAGCTTCTTATTCTTGTGTACAAAAACTGACAGGATGCAAAAATTGGCTGCATGTCTAATTCAAGTCACACAAAAATATTGTAAATAATTAATTTTCTCTCCTACTGCTCCCCATTATGTTCACAATCTGCCAGCCACAGAAAGCCTCTGTTTCAAGCTATTGTCTACATGCTATTGCAGATGCGAGTGGATACTTCTGACTTTCTGGCTCAGGAATGACTACAGCAAACCTGCTATGGGAATAATATTTTATTGAATACAACCACAGTTATGTTTGTCTGGGGAAAAAGGAGTAAAGAGGAGAAAAACTCAGTTTTTTCAGACTGTTGAGGAAGTTTTTTTGAGTTTTGAAAACACCTCTTGGTTATCTGTTCGTCCAGATTCATTTCTCAAAAATGAATTTCAGTTTCTCTCTTTATGTTAAATTATTAAAATATGTTAAACTTGTTTGCTTGTTTGAGTGTCTCTCTTCTGAGTTTGCATATCTGTTTCTCTTCTGGTAGCAGGTTCCGTAGGAACAGCAGTATTTCTCTGCAAATTTCACTTCATATATTCTGCTGTCAACTTTGTGAATTCACTTTTCTCTTAAAGTTTTGTTCTTCGCTTCTGCTAATCTCTACTCTTCATAATTTTAGAAACTTTAGCTATGCCACTCTGAAGTCTCCTCTTCTTAAATGAGAAAAAATGCTGAACTCCTTTAATCTTGCTTCGTAACTGGTATTAATTTAACTTCTTTCACTTGCACTCCTCTAAAGCAATTATATTCACTCTTTCTCATATTAAGTGCAGACGCAAATTAGGATAAAGACACTGGGAATGTTCCCCCTTGCTTTCTTCTCTTCCCCTCTTACCCCCCATTTTATTCCTAGCAATTTGCATTAACTAGATATCCCTACTTGTCTGCCTCAGAGACTCAGAATGAAATGAACACTGTATCTTAAATTAGAAATATGTAATCTCTAACAACATAAGTAAAGTACTTAAATGACCTTAATCCCTCCTTCTGCATGGCAGTTGTTCCCTTTACAGAGTTTCATTCTCTGATTTGGATATCTGGCTGTTAGAAATCCTTTTCAAAAACACTCATGCAATATATGTA
Source organism: Tympanuchus pallidicinctus (assembly GCF_026119805.1). NCBI lineage: Eukaryota > Metazoa > Chordata > Aves > Galliformes > Phasianidae > Tympanuchus > Tympanuchus pallidicinctus. The sequence continues at coordinate 70,054,757 of NW_026294747.1, forward strand.
GACAAAGTTTCCAGTGAAAATCCAGACAGCTCTCATACTTGAGATTGCAATCATCTCTTCACTGCTTTCTTCTTTCTTTGCTTTAAATTTTACTTTACTGAAACAATCAGGTCTTCTGCAACCTTGTTCATCATTAGCAGTGTAGAGAACTGCCATGCAAAATAAATGTTAATAAAAGACTGATAAAAACTACTTTACATTTCCATAGGAGAAAATTTAATTTATATTTTTGTTTCTAAAGTACCTAACAAAAAATCATCCCTCAAATGTTTGTAAATAACTAGACTTCCTCAAATTGGAAGCATGACAGGATAACATGTAACACTGGAAAATTATAATTTTGATCAAAGGGAATTCAAGCATTTTTCTAGCTTTACTTATATATCTGGTTTTGAAAATGATTTTGGTTCTTTTTGTTTTAGAATAAAACTTCTTTTTTTCCAAAGTATATTTGCTTTTGTTGTTGTTAAGTTAAAGGGAGGAAGAGTCCCTTGAGACCTGTGCTTCTCTTAAATAACTGAATATCAGCAGTACCTCTTGTAGATACCATAGCACAAACATGCAGCTGTGGTGTAGGTGGAAAACTGACAGTGCTACCTTATAACCACAGTATACCTGTAGTCAAACCTATCATGAGTGATATTCAAGATAGTTGTGTGGCAGTGCCCATAAATCTTCTCCTTTCCCTCATATCAACTGACCTATCTCCTTCCTTCAATAAACCATGTTTTGCATGCTTATCTTAGAATGATCAAGTTCTTTTCAGTTGCTATTGCTAGAGCAAGCTATACTATACTTATACAGTAAGTACTATATTAATGCATGTACATTAATTTACTATTATTATCACACTATATGAAAAATAATCATGACAGTAAATGCAAGGAAATACTATACCTTCATATCTCCTTGGTTTCACCTGCACATAAATTTTCTAGATGTTTAAAACTTCTGTATTAGGCGACTGCAACAAACTTCCCAGGAAAATATTCCACTTTGTGGAAAAATATTTTAAATATACAATAATCAGACGAAGTCCAAAGTCCATTTTCTATTTTCCTTTTTTGTCCAGTTATGACATTTTGAACAAGACAAATTAAAAAACCCTCAAATTTTAGGAAATGCGTTGCCTATAGTGATGACTAGTGTCTTTCAGGAAAGTTCCTACATGTAAACTGCCATTCCATGGCCAGCTCCCAACAGCTTTATGGCCTTTTAAACATCATCTGGTATGGAATAACTCCATGCCTTATTCTGGCCCACCTGTCCTGGATCTGCTCCAGCCCTTCACGGAGAACCATGAAGTCAGTGGCCCTCCCCTGCTGAGTGGCCTGGCCCAGGGCATGCTCCTATCCAACAGACAAAACATTAGTGTGATATTAACACTGTCTCAGCTGAAACCAGAATAGTTATTCAAATTGCCATAAAGCTAATGTTTCAAAAGGCTGACTTCACAACCACAGAAGAATATTAGAATTTCTACTTAAAAAATGCCCAGTTAAGGCAATCCTTAGAAGACACCAGCTTGTTCATAATCCTCCATCCATTACATCAGCCTAACTCCATTGACTTAAGCAGCAGGACCGTGTGGTTTTAAGCTGATGCACCAGAAGAGGGAACCACACTTTCTGGTAAATTTCAGTTGTCAGTGTAAATACCAGAATACCAGATATACTCACCTGGGCTGAGTAATCTTTTCTATTATCTTTCAGCAAGATATTTCTAGATGTTGTGAATTTTATCCCGATCCTTTTAATGTCAACAGCCAGAGTTGGCTGGCTCTGACTGTGCTGAGTCACAGACACCGCTAACATGTTTGTTTCTGGTTTGCTTGCTTTGTAATAAGTTTCCAGCAATTTATAAAATTGGTGCAATAAATTTGCATCATGATACATAGCCATGCTAATTACCCAGTTGCTTTCCAGCCTAGAAGGTGCCATAGATTTCCTTCTGTCTGGTTTTCTTCCAGTTCTGTCATTCATCTCTTAAGCACAATGTTTTTGCATAGTCCTGTTATTCCATGTGGCTAAAAACATTTCAACATACAGCTTACACTTGTTTCCTCTTTTTTTTTTTTTTTTTTTTTTTTTTTTTTTTTTTTTCCCCTCTATAACCTTTGTCTCTAAGTTACTGCAGCAGGAAAGGCTATTTTCTCCTGCTTTATAACCTGTAACATGTCCTCAAGAGGGAATCATTTTAAAGGCTTCAGGTAGCAAATAAATTCCCCATAATGTTGTGAGGTATTGTAGTTGCTGCTGTTTGTTTGCTTGTTATAAAAATAATTTTGGCTGTGGGGAAAAAAAAAAAGTTCTAGGTGAGAAAACAAACATCTGATCCTCTTTCATGTATGCCTAGTCTTCCATCACCATCAGATGTAGTTTTTGACTTACGGATTTCAATTTGGGTTTTGTTTTTCCCATAGTAGTAGTCTCTCATTTCTCATAATCTGTATATGGGTTAAACTAATGTGTAACAATGTTTCACCAGCTTTTACTTGTTCCTCTTAAGATATTCAAGTACTACTGCAGTTCATCGATGAGCAGGCACCTGTTTGTAACTGTGTGCACTGTACAGGAAAGGGCTTTGTAGGCAGTGTTTATAAATGCTCTGCTGGATGCTTATGCATACTCTTAGTGACGATGAAACACAAGCTGAAACACAAGCAGAAATGCTAGGAGAACCTTACACTATTTTTTCTCTCATGTTTCTTCAATAGCAAGAATCTATCCCATTTTTCATTTATTGAATTTGTGTTTATGAAGAAAAAAATTCTGTGGGTATAAGTACAAATAATAAAATGTTCTGTTTGAACAGAAGGCCAGGGTGAGGGATGGGGGCATAAAGGGGGATGTGAGATGTTAGTTCTGTTCTTTCCACCTGCAGGGCTGCTCCACTGAGGAAACTTAAGCAGACGTTTTGCACTGGAGGATAGGTTTCCTTCGAGGCCATTTCATGCACTCTTGGAAAACAAACAAAAACTCTTCAGTGCCAGTGTCCAAATTTCCAGTAATACTGTTGCATTTCTACTTCCATGTCCAGACCTGCAACCCTGGAAGTTAGCTAACCTTCTAACCTAATTGTAACTGAATTTCCCTCTGTAAGTGACTTATTCTGACAAGAAGCAGCGACCAGTAATTTGGAAAGGCTGTTAACACAAAGTGACAGTCTTGACACTGGCTGCCTTGGTTAGGGCAGGAAACAAATCGTGTAGAGTTTAACCGATCAGAGGCAACACTTCGAACTTCATCTGGAAAGAAATTGAAAAAGGTGCAGATGCTGGCTAAATGAAACTGATGCTTTCTAGATTGGTCAGTGTGTTAAGAGTTACAGTGTTCTTACAGTCTGCATGGTAAATTAAGCACCGTGCAGTCACCATGCAGTAGTATAGCACCCCTAATGCTCGGAGAAATCCTTTGATGGCTACATTTGACAGAAAAGATGGTAAGTGCCACGATAAATGGAGATTTAATGAAGCTTTTAGGCACTAGTGACGACAGAGTTCTGCGAGAAGTTCAATTCCATAGATGTGTCCAAATTTACTTTTTTTCTTTACTGAATGCAAACTTATAATAAGCTACTCCCTACCAACCCTTAGGTTTTAAACCCCATCGCTCCTTGGTAGGTGACTGACTGGCATACAGTTGACACAGGGAGAGATGGGGAAAAGGACATTTCTCATAATCTGATTCAGCAGCCTGCCTTCCACAATCAGTCAACAGATGCTGAATGAAAAAGGAATGTAAAAACATGTCTAGATGAATAAAATGTGAAACATTGCTGATAACAGGTCGTGCATTGTGTTGGACAGCCACCCTGAGATATATGGGAAAAGGAGAAAAGGGAACCAATACACTGGCACATAGTTATTGGTGTTCAGCACTCTCAGCTTATCTGACTCGGGCATGTAGTTGCTCCAACACCACACGTTCAATGCAAAAGCAAAGCTAAACAACATCATCTACTTTATTATTATTATTTTTTTCTTTTTTATAAATGAGAGTTTTTTATAAAAGGAAGAATATTTAGATGAATAGAGACGGAATGTCTTGAATGTCTTTACATTGTAGCCTCAATGCTGCATTGTGATTATTTACTTAGAACATAAAATTCTAACAGCTAGAAGGAAGGGAACTGGATGGTTTGGAAGGAAGCCAGAAAATGTACTGACATCTCTAACTATTCTTTATTCATACCCAGGGAGATAATGACTAGCCACAGGCAGTCTTGACCTACAGATTTCATCTATCGACTGCTAGAAGTTATGGAAAGAGGCATATTTTAAAACTAAATGTTTAAGGTTTTTGTATTTTTCTTTATTTCTTGGAATTCTGAATATTTTCTTCTATTTCTGGAGGCTGCCATCGTCAGAAACAACAAGGTCAAAACAAATCAAACTCAAGGCCTAGAGATTTACGGTTTGGCATGGGAGAGAGCACACGTGTAGGTGTCCACAGAGCATCATGTAACTTGTGAGCAGCTACTGGTGAGCAGCTAACTTGTGAGCAGCTAATGAACAAGTCTGAAGCAGCACGTGGTTTTGGATAGACCTGCAGCTGAAATTCTCTTCAGCTGTAACAATGATTTAGAGAGAACAGAGGCTTAACTACTGCTGTGCTCTGAATATGAAAAAATTAGTTGTCACATGCCTACCTGTCACCAATCCTAGAGATATGTGAAGAGTAAATTAAAAGAAAACCTCTGGAAGTCAGATTGAATAATCTTGCAGCATGACTCCTCAAAAAGGACTTAACTGTGGGCACAAGCTCACTTTATTTGATGGTGACTTCATTTACTCATGAACAACTTCAGTCTTGCTGTCTTGTCATATGAAAAGGTAAAAGGTGCAGCTTTGATGATTTCCCTATTCCCAGCAGAAGTGACAGAAAGGTTGAATGCTGCGCTGTCAGATCATCTGCATGCTTCTGTAGCTGTACCATCCTTCAAAAACAGCAAGTCATGTTTTAGCAAAAGCAATTAGGAATTTTATAAGCTATCACTCAAAAATTCTACATAAACCTCAAGGTCTCACCATCATATGAATGAAATATTAAAAACAACAGGGAACATGACAGCATGGCTTTTTCTTGTAGTAAGAAACAACACCTCAGTATCACATGCAGATGTAGAGATTGTTCTCTAATTTGTAATTTAAAATTGCCCAGCTCCCTTATTTTAAGCTTGGGGCAAGGATACTTCTTCCACATTAAATAAAGTGATCTTTCGTTATGAAAATAGCATATGGGGCCTGGCTATTTTGTTTATAAGAATAATGCTTTTTACAAGAAAATAACAGGGGAAATGGAAGCAATGGATTAATTTGTCTGTGCTCAGGTCATTCTGGGAACAGGAAAGGACAAATATTTATGCATTTAAAATTTAATAGAATACAGGATTGAAGTATTCCCATTATACGTTTATTATCAATCTTAACAAAACATATTCAGATATTATTTGTTATAGAAATTACACAGCAGCTATATATACAGTACATGTGCAACATTTTGAGTTGAATTCCTTTCTCTGGAAAATCATTTCATACACATAGGAGAATAGCAAGGAGAGCAGGATGTATCCTTCAGTGCAATTTAGCACTGATGTGAAAAATGGGGTTTGGTACAGTGCACTTTGTTCAATAAGGCACAATGAAAAGTTTCACTATCAGCCTGAGGGTAGGTTTCTTGCTAGCTTTCAGAGCTATGTAGAGGTTTAATTTTGTTGCTTCCATATTGCTCCATTTTATTTTTTAAATATATACTACCTGGGGCATCTTGCTAACATCTTAGATAGATAGTTTTTCTTTTCTTATAAAAGATGATGGACAACATGGCAGGCATGAGCCAGCAGTGAGCCCTTGTGATCAAAAATGCCAATGGAATCCTGTGGTGCATTAAAAAGAGCGTGGACAGCAGGTTGAAGAAGGGGATCCTCCCCATCTACCCTGTCCTGGTGAGGCCACATTTAGACTACTGTGTCCAGTTCTGGACTCCCAAGTTCAAAAAAGACAGGGATCTCCTAGAAGGAGTCCAGCAGAAGGCCACAAAGATGATTAAGGATCTCCCATATGAGGAAAGGCTGAGTAAACTGGGGAATAGAAAATTGAGGGGAGAATGTTTATAATGTTTATAAATATCTTAAGAGAAGTGGGAGGCACATGGATAAGTTCAGGCTCCTCCTGGTGGTGTGTAGTGATAGGACAAGGAGCAATGATCTAAAACTTGAATGAATATAGGAAGTTCCATGCTAACATGTGGAAGAAGTTCTTCACAGTAAGGGGAATGGAGCACTGGAAAAGGAAGGTGTGAGACCAGCTTGACTAAGCAGGAAATTCATGAGCGATTTTCAATGCAAGGTGGTAAAACACAGAAGAAGGAAGCAGAGACAAGATATAAGGAAATACAAATGCTTCCTTGGCATGTAGAAATGATGTTAGAAAAGTCAAAGCTGATAAGCAGTTTAGATTTGTATGAACAACATCATTTGATGAGGAACAGCTCATCCTTCTACTGTTTCATGTGTTTTCTCAGGCTTGAAAAAGCATCAGAAGTAGTTCAGCTGCTCTTCTCCAAAATGAAAAGTTTGCAGAAGAGTGTGGGCCAAGCTGCTTCGGACTGGTTTTCACAGCTAAATGATAGTGCACATTGCAACTCACTCCCTAACAGGACCTATGTACACTCTAAATTGCAGCTTGGTTAAAATACATGTTTTGTGCACTATGTTTATTTGCTCTGTTTAATCACGGAACCAGACTTTAAATTCAATGTGCTACCTCAAAATGAACAAAATAAGAAAAACCATTAAAAGGCTTCAAAAAACAAAAGATATTTTCTTAGAAGATTGCAGAATGGTTTATAAGAATTGCATAGAGCTTCTCTTAGTAAATGTCATAATAAAGGTTCATTGATTAAAAGAAATTGGCTCTATTGCTTGTAATAGCATTTCATTGATTGAGAAACATTGCCTGTAATGCTTTCCTCCAAAGCAGCATCTGTTATGTATTAACCTTTCAGCCTTCAGAATCATGGGATATGAATTTCTTGCTCAAAATACTGGTCAGATGACCCATCCATGACATTTAATAAATTGCATCTCTGCACATAGATTCAGGGTTTCATAAAAGAGAGAGAAACACATTATTAAAAAAGCACCTTTTCCATGACTTGTGTTACAACCAGAGCCTTTTATGTTAAAACTAAAAAATCAATTTAACCATTCACTAAACATATATAAAATTAACAATGCCACCTTTAATAGTAAACAGCATTGTAATGACTGAATATTCACTGAAAGGAAATAACTGGCATAACTAGTTTGTTGGTGGAAAAAAAATCATACAAAGACAAGACAGGTTTAATTTTCATCTTTTTTACTTGTTAAAATGAAGCAGTTACCAATCAAATGTACTAGCTGTAGTTTGGCTATGTGACTATAGGGACTCATTTTAGATATAATCTAAATCTAGAGTCTGAACCACAAAATGTGTATGTAACTGGTTCAGGAATAGTGAGGAAAGAAAAGCATTGTGCTGTTAATGTGTTTAGGTCCCCAAAAAAATGGCTGTGGACAAGAAGAAAAAGCTAGGAAATAGAAAAAGCCTCAATCAAAAAGAAAAGAATATAGGAATACAGCATATGGGTGTATATAAGAATACTGTATGTAGGACGTGAGGAAATGAGAAGAAAGAGGACTGTGCTATAGACAGGTATGAGGAATAATAGCATTGAAGTACTAGTGTGTCATCAGGGTGGAATCAGTCAGTGTTACTTCTTGTCAAATAGGTTATCTCTGTGCAGTGTAGCACAGACATGGCTAACATCCAGGGGAGTAACCAAGATTCAGCTGGGAGCTTCAGGGTGCTGAACTCTTTAAGATCCTAACTTTAAGGTCCAGATAAGTAAGAGTATCTGTATTTGTAAAGTGAGAATTAATTTATAGTACTAAATGTAATATTAACCCTCTGACCTCCTGCGTTCAACTATAACCTAATGGCGGTTTAGTCATGTGAACTTGTTAGCATCTATTTCACATATAAAAATTTCCCGAGTGCTCAGAGTCATTTTCTATACCTAAAATTGTCTCTTGAAAGGATTGAAAAATCTTATCATGGCAGAAGCTTAACGTGGCTACAGAAATCAGACATTTATTTTACAAAGTCCTCCCAGGATTCAGTCCATGATTTCAGCTCAGAGCCTCCTATCACAATCTCCTGTAGATTCAAGTTACACTGCAAACTAATTGCAGTGGCTATATCTTTTACAAGACTGTTGGAGAAGGAGCAGATCTCAAAAAAAAAAAAAAATGACATTGCTTCTATGTTTCATAACACCCCAGAAAGCAGCATCTGATTCTGTATTCCATTATTCATTTCGGCTCACAGAATGTTCAGGCTCACATACCTCATGTGCAAGTAGAATATTAGGAGGGCTATCAAGCAATTGTTGAGTCTATAGTCTATGCATGATAAAGTTGAGCAAATGCTTGTTGTTCTTACAAGGAAGCAAAATTACTTCTGACACATTCTTGGTAATACCAAAGTATTTGCAGATAAGCCAGCAATCATACACAGAAAGAAAAATGAAACTCATTTAACTAGCAAAGGGGTTCTCCACCTATACAGCACCCCTTCTCAGAAAGCAACCTAGGTCTGAGAGATGCTCTCCCTTCAGAGCCTGGCACTTATTTTGAGCCCAGAGTCCTTTGTATGAGTCCTGGGACTGTCCCTTCAGGTCACATGGGAAGCACAGGTGCAAACAGTCTGCCTATGCTCCCTAGGCTAGTCACACTCCGTCACTGAGTGCTCAATCATCAGTTCAAGCTGTTACCTAACAGTTCCTCTACAGCAGTCTAGTGAGGAGGTGTGGTTTTTTTTCATGTACGTGAAGGAAAGGATCCAAATACCCTGTCATAAAACTGGATGTTCAGTAAGGCAGCTTGTGGAATCAGAGAAATCTTGGCTGAAGGGGATCACTGGGCGGTTATCTTCTCCTACCACATCTAAAAGAAGCTCTACTTGCAGCACTCATCAGTGATTTTGACTTATCAAATATTGAAAAAGTCAATTAATAGAGATTGCTCCACAGTTCTGAGTAAATAGATGTACTACTGAAAGACCAGCCAAGTGAGAATGTTTTTCCTAATATCCAGCCTAAACCTTCTAAGCATCAATGTGTGACTACTGGCCCTTGTTTTACCACTCTCACTCCTGAGAGGAGATTGAATCCATCATCTTTCTAGCTTAAATTTATGTAGCTACAGGGTGTAATTATTCCGTATTTTTCATTAGTATCTTGGCTGCTCCTCGTAAGACACATGTCCTCAGATCTGAACTTCTTGATAGTCATTTCCCTAAAAAAAAAAATCTCTAAATTATATTCTGTTATATATGTATGGGTATTTATACATAATTAGCAGCCCTGGAAAGCAGACTTATTCAATTTTTGTATTAAACTTAAGCTGATTTTAAATGCTTCTTCAGATTGAGTAAGGAGAATAGGATTCAACTCACAGATCACACATAATTCCTTGATAAATTGCACACAATAAAATTACTAAAGAAGGTCAGCTTTTACTTTCATTAAGACTGGCCAAATGGCTTTCAAGCAAAATCATACTGGTCAGCCAAACGTAACCAATAACCACTCCCTTGAAAAGACAAGATCAGAAGGCAGTAAACCATTGCCTTTCTCCCTGGGATAGGGTACACAGCTGTGATCTATATTTGCTGTCAGGGGACAGTCCTTAGAGACCCAGAGATTAATGGGTTATGAAATCGTTCCTGGTTTATTAGAGCTCCTTGTAACTGTAGTCAGCTTTATTATACTTTTCCATATTAGATATCAGCATGGAAAATCTTTTATTTCAGCATACCTTAAGAAAATTGTGTTTTCTACTTTCAGCTGATTGGCTTAACAAGATTTCCTTATTAATTATACTAATAAATAGCCAAGGGCATATCAATAGGAATAGGAATAATAGGAATTATTAAAATTGCCATTTTAAAAATATCTACTTCCTAAGGAGAGGAGTTAAAAAAGAGGGAATATCATTCCCAGATAGGAAATATCATAAATTTTGAAAGTGGAAGTGGAATGAAGATTATTTTTTGGACTCCGGCATAATGTGTAACATAGAAGCACAAGCAATCATTTCTGAACCAATTCCATTACTTCTGTTTTAACAGCAGATCATTATTACAAAGTCAAATTTGAAAGACTTCAAGTGATGAATTCTATGCAACATCCCAAGGTAAGTTGTTCAGAAGGTTAAATTATTTCATTGTTATATTATCTTAACCTCATTTCTAGGCTGAATGCATCATATATCAGCTTCCAACCTCTTCTGTCTTTTTCTAATAAATTAAAAATTCATCTACTATCAGAAATATCTTCCCTTTGTAGAGTAGAATCAAGACAGCTCTTAATCTCTTAGATAAATTAAACCAAAGGAGAGTTTCTTTTCATTATAGCAGACCTTAAGTGTTCCTGTAGGTCATTTCCTGAATGCATTCCTATTTGTCAACATTGTTTCTGAAGATCTGAATCCAGAAATTTTGGATCCCTATTCATTGCAGCAGAGTTGCACTAGATGACCATTAAAGGTCACTTCCAACTTAAATGGTTCTTTGACTCTCTGAAAAGAGGACTGACAACTGACAGCTTAATGAATGGGAGTTGTTAAGATACTATGGGTATGGATACAGTATACATTTAAAAATAAACAAATAATTGTGACATTCTGGCTGAGAACTAAACCAAAGTTTAAGTCACTACTAGGTTACCATGGTTTAGGATTTTTCAACACAGACTTGGATATAAATCTGTTGTCTTACAATGTGGAACAAGAATGAACCCTTAGAATCATTAGTAATTGCAAGATTTTTGTGCCTTTGAATATTTTTCTGACAGTAAGCTTACCACAGAGAAAGATTTCATACAGAGGAGAAATAAATTACCTGTCCCTTGTTTTTCATTGAGGGATGGAAACAGTGAAGGCTAAAAACAGTTTTTCAGGAGAAAGTCATATATGGCAGGAAAAAAAAAAAAAAAAAAAAAAAAAGCAAAAATATTTGCCCTTGCTTTTATATATCTATGCCAAAAGCAAAAAGGGTCAGATACTTAACATATATTTGTTTACCAAGAGAAATGTTTTGTGGTTGTTTTTTTTTTTTTTTCTTTTGAATAAAAGCGTAGATAATTTTTCACCTCACAACAGTAATAAATCCACTAAGAAGTTTGTCCCTAAATGTTTTCCTTCTTTTTTAAAATCTTATTTTTAATCTATAGGTCATATTTGAAACACCAAAGGGGTTGTCAAATTAAGAACTGCTTGTAAACTACTTGCATGTTTCCCTGTGGATCTAGGAACATAATTTTCTATTCATTTTCCATCAGTCATACCTAAATATCTTATTCAATATTCTTAGTTTGGAGCAAAAATAGATATGTACAAAATAGAGAATAAGACACTAGGAATATTTCACTTATCTCTAACAACTCCTGGCATCAGTTATAGATAATTATATATACTTTTTTTATATTAGTTATACTATTGGATAAACAAATGCTAAACTTGGCAAAATTATTTGAACCTTTTTGTGTGCTAACTCCAGTAATGTCACACAATAGGATTGTAGGAGGTTGTACTATTTTCTTTCATAGCAATTAGCATTACATTTAGGCACTATTGCTGAAAGCAGACTTCAAAAATGTGAAGAAAACAAAATCTTTGATTCACATACTAAGATCATCTAATTTCATCTGCATGTAAATGTGTGTGCAGAAAGTGGATATTGGTGGAACATTTCTTTCTTTTCTTGCATGGCAGTGACAGATCTTTTCACTATCTGCCTTAAGGTCAGTGGAAGAAAAAGCATTTAACAATGTACAGAGGCATAACTTTATTTTACTTCTCTATTAGTAATGTCAATCTGGCATTCAGAACGAGTGGAACTAGATTCCCTGGCAGTATTATTTTGAAGATTACACCTGCCATCAAGAAATATTTCTCTACAAATCAGATATGAATTTAACAAAACAGCACATGCTATGGAGAACATAAAACCTATCAAACTTCAACTATGTTATACTTTCTTCCATCCTTATTATAGTTCTTTAAAGCGTGCACCATTGCTTCCAAGGAACTCAGTGAGAATTCTGTCACTGAGTGAATGAATGAATGAATTCCAATTTTATTATATCCAATTCAGGTCTTTTTTCTGACGCTGCAAATAGTAAAACTCTCATTAACTTCAATGCTTCTCTCACCTTGCTCTGCAAAAATATCTCAATCTAGTACCAGATTTTGTTCCTCAAATAAAACAAAAAAATACTAAAAAACAAGTCTTTCGGTTGTTTCACTTTAGGTCCCATTTCTGTGTATTTTCTGACACCATGTGTGACTTTAAACAGGCTAATATCAGGTGAATTAAAGTGACAAGGAGATGAGGACTTTGAGACTTCCAGAACTGTCAAATAGGAAAAAAATTGCCTTACTCGGACTTCATTTCAAGAAAATAACATTATTATTTAGCCCTGAAGTATTGCAGTTGTAAACTGATAAAATTATCCAGAAAGGCCTTTGAGACATCAGAATATTCCCAGTTTGAATAGCAATATGTTGAGGAATAAATTTACATTTTTAGTAGTTTAGTTCCACTTTATATAACCCCTAAAGGGCAATGGTGTACAAAATACTTAGTTGAAACAAAATATAGCTGTTTAGAGTATTTATTTAACTAGCTAATGCTCATTTGCTTATCTGCCACTTAAAGACAGTAATGCTGCATTGAGATTTATGTCACTTGTTTATTATTGCCTACAGGGAAAAGAATGAAATTCTACAGCTTGTTTGTTAATCTTTGCTAGAATAGTTGTCTGTAAAATATCTGATCTTGTGCTGAGATTGGGAATGCGCCATGTATACACCACAGTGAGTGTTTCCACAGGCCACAAAAGCCTCTTTCACAATTAGATGTGTAGGATGCGCTTTACACAAATAGTGTTCACAGAATGATCATAGAGGCTCTTTGCCTCTTTTATCCTAATTAGATGTGTAACACAAATCTTGATTTATTGTGCATTAACACGTGTTTTGGGGCCTTCACAGTGTCTGCATCTTTCCAAACAGGTAATTGGAGCCTGCTCGATAAACCTGGGCTATTCCTGCAGCACGATGCAGTGTATGTTACCATTAATTCCCTGCTCCTCTTCCTTCTGCAGATGAGTAAAAGCCAAACCAGCTGGAAACCATTAACTTTTCCAAGGGTGTAGTATTATTATTGGTATGAAAACCTTTAGCAGTGCTTCGAGAATACAAAGAAGGCTGATATATGCTCACCCTTTAAGAGCAAACTAGCAGAGGTTGTGCCTGTTTCTAGGTGATGTCTAGTCATGTTAGAGCAACATGTAGCACATGAGCAAACAACACCAGGTAGCACTGGAGCAACAACATTGATGACTGCCTTAGCAAAATGAGAGAATTCTTCTGCTGGAATAACATTATTCCTAGATGCAATTTAACTTTGTTAATGTCTACCTTCCAAAAATAAAATAAAAAATAATTAAAAAAAATTAAAAATTCCTTATGATTATAAAAAGTTAAAAAACATTGCAATTGCTAGTTTTGTGGAGACTTTAGCCTTCTCACAGTTACAAGAAGAATTAAAGCACTTGAGAATCTATCTACAGAAATCTTTAAGTTACAGTATGAAGATAACTGTACTATGTTTTGTGCTATATGTATCATGCTTTTACATTTATACAGTTTGAGTCTTCAGCAACAATGAAATGAAAAATCTTGGCTGAAACAAGACGAGTTTTACCTCTACTTTGCCGTATTTCTCATCTGAGATTGAGTGTTGACAGTGAATTCCACAGTACTACAAAATGAAGGAAATAACAATCATCCGTTAATTACCATACTTATGCCACTCTCAAGTTTGAACTTTTTTATTGTTTCTGTGGAGAAACAAAATAGCGTCCAGCCTGCTGCCTGCACTTAACATTTTCTTGATTGCGCCCTGTTCAGTACCCATGCTCACTCTCCTTTCTTCCAAACACAACACACTTCACTGGCATGATCTTGTCAGGCATTTTGCAGTACATCCTTCTAGCCATATTCAATCTACAAAGCCTTTCATATACATTTAGCCAACAAGATCTTTGAGAAGATGTGTTTGAGAAATTTTGACTTAAATGAAGCAGATGGTACATGAAGTGTATGTTGATGAATCTTGTCATTTGGCATCACCACTTCTGTGTTGCTCTTCTATGGCACGCATCAGTGACACATTTGGAAGTCCTCAGGGTGAAGTTAAATGTATCCTTTCTCTTTGACATCAGCACAGTGAAAGGCTCCAAAATGCAAGGGGTCAGGGAGTAAACTCGATCTTTAAAACTGATTGACAGCCTCACAACCCTATTTGTGCCTTTGTGTCTGGAAAACAAAATTGTTACTTTTCTCATCCTAGAGTTCACACAAATGTGTGACTCATCTGATCATATACAGCTATTTTCAATGTAAAGATCAGTGGTAGAACTAATCCTTCCATACTAATTGAATATGTAGTCTGTATCATATCTAGACAGTAATGTGACACTGCAAATCTCTGCCTGGAATGCATTCTTATTATTAAAAATCTTTCTTCGCTTGTAGAATACTGCATATTTTTTATACATCCCATCATCACAGCTACCCCACTGACTGCTCAAAATATTTCAGAACACATTCCTGTGTTGGTCTTTGGCATCTTGTGAAAAGCAGGAAACACAAACGTGTTTAATTAATAACCCCCATATGAAAGTGGGGCTACATTTATAGTAATGATCTCTGCATCCTTGTCAAGACTGAAGGATGACCCAGATCACGAAATTGCGCTTGCAAGATTCTGTGATAATAAGGACTTGAAGGCTATGTATTCAAATTTCTTGTTTTATTACAGATAACTATAGATCACTACTCAAGTATATCTACGATATATAAGATAAAGCAAGTGTACACCAAGCTATTATGATATTATTACCAGGAAAGAAATTTTGTCTCTAGAGATAGAAATAGAGATGTATGGCAGATGTTTTATTTTATTTTATTTTTTATTTTATTTTTTTCCTGTCAGTATGTCTGCAAACATTTCTTGGCAGTGTTTTTCTCATTGTAGCCAGCTCACCTTTATGGCTGCTCCCATTAACCTCTACCCTCTGACAAGGTAGCATGACCTTCAGAGTATCACAGAAGTTACTGTCAGGATTTCTAACAGTTGACCTCAAATGCAGAAGCAAAACAATCATTAAATACTAATTCCAAATATTTAATTGATGTTGAAATATAATGCTTGGCAGCATTTCATCACTTAAAGTGGGACCAAAGCCTGAAAAGACAGTAGTCAGCTTAGACCTCTCTTGTACCAAGAAGTACGACATACAGGGCAAGAAGGCCATATTTTACCAGCATAAGATTTTTCCTGCCTGTATTGCATCTTCTTTCAGAACTAATTAACCAATCTTATACATGTAATATGTAAGAAAACTAGGATGTTACCAGAATTTACTGCTTAACTAAATAAAATACAAAGATTCCCAAGTCAAAGATGGAAGTAGCAAGGAAGCCTTTTTGCTAAGCTTGGTATGATCTGAGTCCTCCAGAAGAAGTCTATTAGTTATCATTTTACAGGACTTTCTCATGGAAATGGCACAGTCTTTTGAGGAATGTGTCATGGTTGGTGTCCACTATATGGGAAGGGGATTAAAACTAGCAAAGTGTGTTTTTCTTCTTGTTTTCATGTATGTGCTCCTTTGTCATCTTACAATACTCTTTCTCTGGCCTTTTAGTACTCCATACAGGAGTATTATCTGCTTTATGTTTTCAATATACTATACCACACACACTATGTGCCCAAGCTAATGGGTACTTGGAAAGGACTATTGTAGTTTGTGACTTTTTACTTTTAGTTGCAGAATCCCTGGGCTTATAGTTTATTGCAATATAGGACACAGTGATGGCTGAATTTAAAAAATGACAACAACAAGAGAACAGAGGCATGTGGATGTACCAGTTATAAACAGCCTACCTTAAGACAGCATAATAATGCTAGTAAGTGTTTTTAGTTCAATAGCATTAAATCAATGCAATTAGAGAGAACAAACTAGATCAATGTAACATCTCAGAGAAGACATGGCCTTAATTTTTCACTGCTAGGAAAAAAAATCTTTTTGCAAAAACTATTCACTAAACCACTGCAAAAAGGAAAAATGTGTAATTGGATAAAAATTTAATGTCCTTTGTTCATTACCTAAAAGGTTGGTTATAATCTGTGGCTCAATCAAGTCAGCACTCTCAGAAGTTACCACATATTTGAGTCAGTAATGCTGCTTTTAATCAGACTCACTTGGCAAAAGAATAAATATGGGAGAAAATATAGGATATTTTTTTAACTAATAATTGTACATTGTTTCATTACCCTCCTTCTTTTTTCCTCCCTATTATAAGCACTTTAAAAGTTCTCTATTCAAATGCAGATTCTGACTACTATCTCAATATTAAATGCAGTCTTTCCATGAATAATTTGCAAAATATAAAGCCTCGTCTTTCTGTAATTGGAATGACGTACTTAAAAAAATTGAGTAGCTGTTACAAAAAAATAGTATTTCTCACGCAGTTTTAACCCTTGATGACTTCATATGGCAAATGGTTGTTCTTGCCTACAGGACATGAAACTTCTGCTCACTTGATTCATTCTCTTTGAAAATAACCCTGTATAAAGCTTTCTTCAAACTTTAGACACACAAATGTGGGTAAAAGCACCTATTTTCCAACAGGGTCTTGTGCAGAAGACAGACCATTAGAGAAAAATACCTTCTGAGTAGTATGTACACGTATGTTCACAGCCCATATCTCTGTAGACAGACAAAAAATCTGACTACCATCCAAGACTTTTATAGATACAGTAGTTTCTTGTGACCACTATTTTTTCATGATATATGGAAATGTCATGTCACAACTCTTGCCTTATGTACTTGGCATGCACTGAGTAGGTCTGTGAGCTACAAAAAAATGTATTTCGTTCCATAACCTAATTTAATGTAGTTCTGACAGTGTGAGATTTTGGTAGGTACAGGTGTGGTCCTTCTCATGAGAGATGGTGTGATAACAGGATAATGCCATCTGGACAAAGGGGGAAATAGAAACAGTTAAGATTTATGCTGAATGAACACTCCTGTCCTCACTATAGGTAGAGATTTAAATCTCTATTCACACTAGTATAGATAAAGGATTTTTCCTTGGGCATTCTCTGAGCATGGGTTCAAGCCTATTTAGGGTATGGAGAGAAGCTATAGGTAAACTTGTAGAAGATAAGACTAATGGGAGAAAATTAATTGCTATTCTTTAATCTTAAACAGTTGCCTATAATCACAAAATCACAAAACCACTGAGGTTGGAAGGGATCTCAAAAAATCGTCAAATCCAACCCTCCTGCTAAAGCGGGTACCCTGCAGTAGGTTGCACTGATAGGCATCCATATGGATCTTGAATATTTGCACGGAAGGAGACTCCAGAACCTCTCTGGGCAATATGTTCCACTTCCATCTCCCTTACTGTAAAGAAGTTCATCCGCATGTTATTATGGAACTGCCTATGTGCAAGTTTTAGAACACTAATTCTTGTCCTATCACTATGCACCACTGAGAAGACCCTGGCCTCATCCATTTGCCTCCCACCTCCCTTTAGATATTTATAAACATTATCAGATCCATTCTCAGTCATCTTTTCCCCTGGCTGAACTGACCCAGGTTTCTGCTGATAACAATCCTATGAGCTCTACCAGTCAGCCAGTTGTCAGTCCACCTCACCACTCAGTATCTGCCCCATACTTTCTAAGTATCATAGCAGGGACGTGGGGAGATGGTATGGAAACTCCTTGCTGAAATCAAGGTACACAGCACACACAGCTCATCTACCCAGCCAGTGATGACTACATTGAATACTAGCGTCATTTCCCTTGATGAATCCATGTTGATTACTCTTGATAACCTTCTTATAGAGAAGGAATAAAACTTTTTGGGAAAAAAAGGAAAAAGAAGGGGACAAAGGAAATATAGAAAGGGGCATAATGACAGAATTTATAGTGAGGGAAATTCCAATCAGATATAACAGAAAAATTAAAGCAATTAAATGGATAAGAACTGAAATGAATTGGTCCCAGATTATGTGCACTCTCCAGCCTGGAAGATTTTCTTTTCTTCATTTTCCTGAACAATTTGGTCTAACTTTGAAGCTTGTCCTGCTTGAGACTTTGGACTCCAGAGTTACTGTTCAGCCTGTACAATGATGCCATAAACATTAATCCACCTCTGAAGATAGTCTATAAAACAAGATTACAACATCTATGACAGTAGATGTAGCATTCTTTTTCCCACTAACTCCAAACACTATGACATACGGGACACACCACAGGCTAGTTTGCCATAGGATTTGAAGACTTATAATCTTTTATTATCACTGCTTGTTATATATGGTATCCATTCTACCACGACAGAAGGAAGTCTGTGCATTCTGTATCTTTACTATCTGTATTTTTGTGCAGCAAAAATGTAGTGCATCTTTTGGAGAATTTTAAAGAATGCCATAATACTGATAGTTAGGCAAGTTATATTCCTGAATAAGCTTTCAGGAAATCTGAGCATGGTTACATAGGTAGTTGGTGTCATTCAGCACTAGATAAAACAGATTATGAATTCTGTACAAGAATAGCCATTATACTGGCTTGCTTCCAGTAGTATTTAAAAAGTATTATTTAGCTGTTGCCTCCAACTCCTATGTTTTATTGCTGTGGGTATTTTTCTTGTTTATTTGGTTAAGTTTTTTTGCATGTGCTCTTTTGAGAATGTTTAAAAGAACTTTTGCTACAGAAGCCATTTGGTGTTTTAAAAGTGCATCACAAAGATGATTCCATCTGCTGATGAGTATATTTCTGTATGGTGATACAGTGATGTACAGTTGAGGAGAACTTACTGAGAGTAAAGATGAACAATATTATGAATTTTGTATTTATAAATAGAATTCAATAGTTCGAGGATCTTCATTTGAAGGTTATAATTTTTTTAAAAGAAAGGAGGAACAACAAGAACAGAAAAATCGTTTACTGCATTCAGTTTCAATGAAACATGATATTTCTACTGATCTTATAAAAGCTGTCAAAATCTACTAAAATAAAATGATCTAATTTGACTCTAAGAGTTATACAACATAAATAAGTATGGTGTGCAATACACTGCTGAATACATTACGCAAACAGAGCTTTCAGGCAAGCAGATTAAATATTCAGTATATTTCCATGTCATAATTTCATGTTATTTCAATTTTCCTTTTCATAAGCTGTCTTGAAACTAAGTGGGCAATCACAATCTTGATGGCTTGACTTTTAAAATGTGATGGATTTATGCAAGAGTTTGTTATGTAGTACATAGTACTATAAATATACAACAATTGCATTATGTTTAATATAATAATTCTGTCATACTACTATAATAACTACATGGTTGAATATTGATGATATTGAAATATAACTACCACAAGTGTTTTTAGGGTTCAGTAAGAGGCATACAGTGATTGGACATGCAAGTTTTCTATAAAGTACTCACGCATTTACAGATATTTATGTTCAAAAGGATTCAGAAGCACCACCATCTGTTTCCTTTTCTCTCATTCAGCATATCCACCTGTTACTACATTGCAAGGATTTGTGGCTGTAGGTGAGATCCTTAATTTGTAGGCTTCTATGGTGTGTTTTAATTATTTTTCAGTTCACAAGAAATTGAGATCTTTGATTAGGAAGCTGGCTGGGATGTAGTTTCTTCCTATACATCACCATCATAAGATAAAAACTGGACACACCAATAACATAGTAGGTAAAAGCTTTTCCACACTATACCAATTGGAATAGAAGAGCTATTCCACTCCATGAAATATGGTTGTCTGGTTTTATTCTTATTTTAGACATCCATGATCTTGTCTGAATTGCCATTAAGATTATCATATTTTACCTGTGAAGGAGGTTTTGCTTCAGTCAAAGAAAACAAAAGTAATAATTCATTATGTATGTCTGATTTTGAATAACCTGAACAATGCATGTCTGACAAAAATGTGTCAGCTTTCATCTTTGGAACTACTTTCAGATTGCAGTACTTAATAACAGATTGCTGCATTTCACTGCATAATTCTGGACATTGCTTTCTAGTGCCAGATAGAAAAAAAATGCATTCTGCAACAGAAATGTGAGGTAAAACATTGGGTTTATTGATCTAGATAAATGCACAAATATTTTTTTATACAACTTCTAGGGCTGTCATGGTGCTTTCAAGTATCTTCAGGAACATGGAAGCCATTGATATGTGAAACCTTATGAGAATTCCAGCAATGGTGTCTTTCATCCTTTAGTTCTGCTGACGTCATAGCTGGTTTTCTTGAGGTAAGTTCACTGAAAACAAAGTTCTAGTTACATTTACAACAAGGAAGCTTGAAGAGACAGTGTATCTCTTGCTGTAAAGTATTTCAAAGAATCCCTCCATATTTCAGTATTTGAGTTAAATCTTCAAATTTCTTGCTTCAGTTTAATAGCCTAACAAATGGGTGATACAGTTTGCAAGCAGAAATTGTTCTGTGGCTATTAATATATTTACTAAAATGAAATATTATTTGAAAGTTATTTGAATTGTGCATAAATCGTGACAGTTTGCAAATGAACTAGAATAGTGCACTTGGGGATAAATGTGAATATGTTTGATATTTTATTGTTGTTTCTTGTGGCCAGATATTGACCTGATAAAAGAGGTCTCAAATGTTTTAAAAACTGTCTTCATGGTTCTTATGTTGTAGATACAAAATAAGTTGCTTGGGTGGAAAAGAGGACAGGTTTGATACATTATCTTGGCTATGAGTAACTAGAGAATGCTGACAAGACCGAAGCATTTCGTTTCAACCAACTTTCTCTAATCCTCCCGTCCCTGGAAATGAACTAAATTGCATTGCTAAAAGTTTTACATGTGTGAGATTCAACAAACAAGTTTGTTAAATGCAATAGATGTATTTGGCAATGATACTCAACGAATAATGACAGTCTTTGTTCTGCCAAGAGTGGGAATTGTGGATGGCTTCTTTCATTCTTGTTACCTGCTCCTGTGTCATGGTTCTATGTTCTTTTTTTTGCTTTTTTTTTTTTTTTTTTTTTTTTGTTTGTTTGTTTGTTTTTTTATTTTTTTATTTTTTTTATTTTATTTTATTTTATTTTTATTTTGGGTTTCAGTATTCCACCTCAAAACATCATGTAGTGTATGGGGCACTGAACTGTTAATGTCCTAATTCCAGGTACCTATGCCTGTACATTACAGAAGTCAGAACCATGACATCCTGACACAAATAATAATTTGCATGAAAAAAACAATTTTGAAAATCTAAAAGAAAATGACAAAAATACCACAATCTACCCTTCTTTAGGAAATTCTCTTCAGATCAACATAGAGAACAAGGGGAAAAAAAGATATTTCATGCTGCCTATTTCCTGCTGTTTGTCTATAAGCCATCTTATGTTTTATTTGTTAAATGCCCATGCAGTTGTGCATAATGACTTTTGTAGGATGAAAAGTAATCAGTAACTTCGGATTAAGGAAATACATATAATATTCACATAAGAATATTTACTTAAGTGGAGTAAAATACTTTCTTTTACAACCTCTTAAGCCTGAAGTACAGTAGGTAGTCTGTGACCTTAGCAATCAGCTGTATTGATGGAGACCTCAACTAGAGTAAGCAAAAAAGGAATTGCAGTGCAGAGAAAGATTTGATTAGTTGTGCATGCTACTGACAACACGAGGATATTGGCTCCTGATGAGTGGAGTTGGTCGAACAGCGAGGAACATTTCAACAAATGTTAGCCAGAAAATAAAAATGACTTCAGCCACATTCTCTTTTTGTGTAGAGATTTCTGGATCACTTGAATTTCTTGCTGAGGTGGGGATTTTATTTGCACATCAATCTACATAAAAAATAATAAAAAACTGTACTGTAAGTATTTGTACAAAAATAGCATAGGGGAGATGGGAAGATAATTTGCTGATTGTATTTGGGAAAAGTATCTTCAGCTCCTTCAAGGACACAGAATCATAGAATCACAGAATTGTAGAGATTGGAAGTTAACTCCAGAGATCACAGAGTCCAATACTCTCCTAAAACAATTCTCTACAGAAATTGCACAGCAAGGCATGGAGGCAGGTTTTGAATATCTGCAGAGAAGGAGACTCCACAACCTCTCTGGGCAGTCTGTTACAGTGCTCTGTCACTCTCATAGTGAAGTTCTTTCTTATGTTAGTAGGAACTTCCCCTGTTCCATTTTCTACCCATTGTTCCTTGTCCTGTTGTTGATTGCCACCAAAAAAAGTCCACTCCCATTTATTTGACTCCTACACTGGTAGCTAAACACATCAAAGGTCAAATCACATCTTCAGCAGCTAGCTCAAATATGACCTGAAAATACCAAAAAACCTTCAATTGGCAGCCAAAAGAAAATACACCACCAGTTTATTTTTCTATATTCAGTCTTGCAGTCCAGTAGTAAAAAGAAAACAAACACCAACACAAACAAAAAAAACAAAACAAACAACAACAAAAAACATCCAAAGAACAGCAAACAAAAACAAAGAGTTAGAATTGATCTTTGATTTGAATATTCCCCAAATGAAGTTAGATCTTCTGGCAAGAGTATCTTCCAGATTACAGGTTTCTTTGTGGAGTCTTAGTACAGAAAAGACAAAGCTAATCTGCAATTGCATGTAAAAAATTAATTAATACTAATTAGAGTAATTAGTACACTTACTAAGAATACTTATTTTTAACATTATCTTAAAGACATTATACTACATTACATTAAATAGGACTAAATGCAAAACACTTACTTAAGATCAAAATATAAATGTATTTCAAGGGTCAAACACAAAGATACTGAGAGTTAATATCACAGACAGTGATTACAGTGCATCAGTAATTTATCCAGAAGTAGGGGTTTATTAGAAAGAATTGGATGACAGAAAGTGTTAGATTCAATAGCATCTAGAACAAGGACAAACTACTGTCAGGACATTTTAAATATCCTATTATTCTTATTATTAATCCTAAATATCCTATTAGCGATGTATTAAAATACTGTTTTTGTCTTTCAGCAGAGATTTTCCTTAGGGGTCATTAACTAAGCGTGGTAAAATGGGAAGAAGAAATATGGAGATACCCACTCAGACACTAAGTCTGTAACAGAGCAGACATTACAGAATGTCTCAGCCATACCATGTTCCTATAACTATTAAGATACACTGCATGTAACTCAGAGCTAAATGCCAGACTGTAAGCAAGATATTTCGTATCTGTACATGTCTTCACCTATGTATATGTGTATGTGGGTGCCAATGTATATTAAGCTCTTGTTCTTTAAATGAAGTCTAAGAGTTCTAAAAGCAATTTCTGTGTTACTATTGAAAGTTTAGATTATCTTATTATTATCTGAACACAAAAAAGTTTGGAAAAAGATGATTGGAAATTCAAGAGTTATACCTTTTTAAATATTTGGGAAACTAAATTATAAAATTAATACGCAAATTTATGTTATACTCCTGAGTTGCATGCTCAAAGTTTCTTCCAACAATTAAGAAAAGGCAAATTGTACCGAGTGTGTATTTTTTTATCAAGCATAGAAGCCACAAGGATACATTCTTGTGTTTGGAAAGTAGGAGTGAGGAGCTTCAAAATATTTCATGCTCATCTCAGCTACAGTTATGCTATATGTTGTCGCATTACATTTTGCTAAAACTTGTGTAACAGTATTAGAAACTGTACTCATGACACGGCCTACTTTGTGGGTCATGAAGCCTGGGAGGGGCTCCCAAGATTCATTTGTTTTCATGAAATGCTCACCGAAAAGATTATTTCCATGAAACCTTCAAAACCTATTTTCTAAGTTCACTAAAAACTTGAACACCCTTGATCAATAGTTAATTCACTCCAGGCAAGCTCAGTTCACAGAGTGGTTTTTTTCTTTATTCTGCTACTGAAAGAAAATACGTATTAATTTTAGCATTTATGACATCCTATTTACTTTAGAATAACATCCAAGAAAAAAAAAATTCAGCCTGTATAATTGATCAGCTCTTGACTCTGGAATGGTAAAGCTTTACTTGGTTCAAATTGAGCTCCTTGTATTTATTTATTTATTTATTTATTTATTTATTTATTTATTTATTTATTTTCATGCAGCTCATTCATTAAAGACCAACACTGAAAAATTAAGATAATTTACAACGTCAACCTTGACTCAGTAAAACCAACCTCAGTACTATTAAAAAACAATGCCTTATCCACTCTACAGCCATAATTTAGTAGAGTTCAGAGTGTTTATCTAATTTGAAATTTCAAATGACAAGTCACACAGATCTCTGAAATGCTTACATATGAAAGTAAAGTACATACTCACGAGGAATATCCTGTTTCAACTGCTGCTATCAGGAAGCTCACCTTAATTCTTCAAGAGTATTTCCTGTGGTATACTATTTTCACTGCTAAAAACTAAATTATCATTCCAGTCTTCATTCTGGGTTTTATTTTGTCTTTGGCTTTGCACAGTAGATTGAAGAGTCCTTTTCTATCAAATTTCTTTTCCTGTATGGAAAGCAGGAAAAGCATAGGAAGAAGCATGACCTTCAACTCCCTCCCCCCCTCTCCCCCCCCTTTTTTTTTTTTTGAGGTAAACAGCCTGAGATCCTTATTATTTTAGATCAGAGTCAGTGTATAGTTTTTTAATCATTGCTCTCCTATGAGCCTGTTCAGTTTATTAACATCCTTCTTGAGTTAAGAATAGAGTTGTAGAAAAATAATCATTCTGTAGTCAGAAATTCCTCATACCTATCTTCTCCTCAGACAGCTGGTGAGTTCATTTTAAAAATCTATCCATTGCCCTTTTAGCTTATGTTAGACAAATTTCCTTTATGTCACAAACATTTCAGTCTGTCCTGATTTTTGAACTTAAGAAGTACAAAAAGTTCAGTTATGAGTGGTAAATAGACTATGTATGTCTATAGTCATACTTGTTATTCTTTCATTTATATGAAATTAAATAATTTTTTACTGAGGTTTCATGCTGAGATCTGAGTTGTTCTGACTTCCAGAGTTGTTCCTCCTATGGAGATGACATTTTTGAGTCCTCTTTGAGCATTCTTCGTTTACAAAGAATAACAGTTTTCTTCGCTGTGAATGTTTGGACCCTCTCACCTGCCAAGCAACAGGACCAAGATCTCCTATCTTGGCTCAATCTTGTATTTCTTCAGATAAACACCTGTATGGATACCTCTGGTAAAACTGTGAGAGACAGAAAAAATCCTTCACTGAGAAATTTTTTGTTGAAAGAGAAGTGGCTATGAACCTTGTAATTTTGAGTGCAAACTGATTAAAATCAATGTCTAATTTAAAATCAAAAAATAAAAATATCAGATTTTATGTTTCTCACCATTAATACCAGTGTTTGAATGCATCAGAATTAGGAAAGATTTTGTGACAGTTATAAGAAATTCAGGAGAAGTAGACCTTATCCATCTTAAAATACTCAAAGAACATAATTTTATATACATAATACACTTCTGATTTTCCATTTCATATTACTGTCTACATTCAAAAATATATCATTCTCAGAAGCAATCTGAATACAAGTTAGGAGAAGGATGGTTATAGAATGCTATGAATTTCTAGTGTGAATGGATTTGATAATTATAAAATGGTCATAAACACCTGCTCTGGAAGAAAAAGAGATTTTTTAAAATCTTCTCTTATACAGCCACATACACACTTATGTGTATGAACTCCTTTCACCTGTCCCCATATAAAAAAAGTACTAGCTAGAAGTCCCAAAGAATGCAGCAAAAAAAAGCTGCAAACTGAGCAGGTGGAGAAGCAGAACACTTTTGCTTCTGTATTTTCTGCTAAGACAGTGAAGTCCCAGTCCCTTCCAACATCTATGATACAGTGATTCTGTGATGTCTACACAAGCACTGGTAATTTCCTACTTTACATTTATTATTCAATATTTATTGCAGAAAATGTATACTTTGATAGTTATCCTGCCCAGAAATTTAGTAAATCATTATTAACTTTTAAAAGATGGACAATAGATAGTCTGGCATAAAATTTTGGATTTCTGTACTTTTTTTTTTTCTACATTGCCAGTTACCACACTGTTCTGGATACCTTGTGACAAAAAGTAGTGAAACATATTAATTTGTTTTACAGATAAATATATGACAAAAATATGTTACTTTTTTTCTTTGTATTGTTCATTGTTCATCCCTTAATTTACACTGCATGACAAAATTCCCAATTATTTTACCATCATTATTACAGTAGAAAACACAAACTGATAACGATGTAATAATATATCACTATTACAAAATATCAATTAACAAAAGTGAATGATAAAAAAGCAAGCAGTTTTCAGAGAAATGACAGAGTTTTGAGGACAATCTGTTTACACTGAAAATAAAATGTTGTTTAGGGAAAAAAAAAAAAAAAAAAAAAAAAAAGCCTGTACATGCCTTTAAGAAAAATGCGATACTAAATATCTGCAGTTTCTTTTTCAAAGTGCACAGATTTTTATTGTTGTTTTGTGAACTTTGTTCCTCTAAGTATATGTTTTATATAGCTTCTGCCTTGGAACTCCCTTGTTTTAATCCCCTAAAACTGTCAAGTGTGACTCTACCTGCTTTATTGTTCCCATAAATTCATATGAAACCAGTAGCTAAATCCAATTTGTGTCATTCTGTCTCACTTTGTAGCCTATTCTAAATCTCCCAGCATGTTTCACAAAAGTAGAATCCTATTAACGCCAAATAACCACCACTGTATTTTATTCGGTCGTTATTACACTCCTGCTACTGTTGCAACTCCTAAAGAGTCTTGTCTTTCCATAAAAGTATGATGACTAAAACTGCAAACTAATTATAAGTTTTCTGATTTTTTTTTCTTTTCTTTTCACCTGACATGCCAGTTTTCTATACTTATTTTTCTGTAATAAACTTAGGTATTATAAGCTCATGCTTATTTGGCAATCCAAAAAGTGCTACCAGTTAACATTATATAATCTTTGAGAAAAGCTTAGTCAACAAAGTTTATGTTTCAATCTTTCACTGAAGTTCTTCCTTTTTAAACTATTGCATAGGTACAGTTCTAACTTAATATGCTAACTTTGTCTTCACTGCTTTCTTATTGTGAAAAGGAATTAAAATACTGAAAATCAGAAACAATTGAGAATTTCAATAGAATCCCTAAAATCTGGATCAAAATTCACAAAGGTTGTTATGATCATGATAATATTCATAGATAATTGAATATACAAGATAATTGAAGTATTCTCAGCCAAGTATAATTTAGTGCATAGGCGTTTTGCTTAAATAAATACTTTTGATTGATGGGTTAGTGTAAAATTGCATGACATATCCTAACGGAAAGTCATAAATATCTCAGAATAGAGAGAGACAAAAAGTGAAATATATTCATTTAAGTTATATTTCAAAAACGTCAAAATAGTAACAGAGATGTTTGTTTGTTTGTTTGTTTGTTTGTTAACTCCATTTTAATGGCTACATCATTGGTACCTGCAGTACATCTTTAATTCCTGTGCAATTCTCCTTCTATAGCCTTGGTTCATTAATATGTTCTCTCTTCACTATGTCAGTGTTTACAACTTGACTCCAAATCCTGCAATCCTAAACATGTTAAAAAAGGCACTTTAAATAATTATCATAGTGTATCCAGGAACTAAAACCACAATTGAATGATCCAGTAATTCTACTGCATTCTAAATACATCAAGAGGAAGTGTCTTGTTTCAGCTTTAAATAGCAAAGATGGACCACAGTGCGCAGAGTACATTTTTTGAACTTGTGACAAGATCGAACTCACATTTTCTGGCAAGCTCTTTAGCTGAGTCTTGCAAAGATATTTGGACAAGTAATCCAAAATAAGGTATTTAAATAGCATCTAAGTTAATATCAGTCAGGCACCCAGATGCTTGTGTAGATTTGTGCCTTGATTTTGATCTATATAGTGATAAAATAATAATTTTGTAAAAATTGTAGAATAATTTTAAAAAATTTTTAAGAAGGATGTCTTTGAATTGTTCATCTCTAAAAAGTTTCAAATTATGAATCTCTGTTACTATTCTATAATGGCTTTAGAATTTTTTTTGTTGGGAATTTTTTTGTTTGTGTGTGTGTGTTGTATAAATTTTTAACAACACTGCTAAGTAAATTTTTTCAGTGGTCAGTTATTCTGTCTTTTCACACAGTATTTGGATGATTTGACACTAAAACAAACAAAGCGCCTACCTTTTGTATCCATTGGAGAACATATTTCCAGAAAATAGCTTCTGTAAGAGCTTAGATAAATCAGAAGGCTCTCTGTTGATCTCAGGGAATGGAGATCCAGTTTTAGATCACAGATTGTACACATACGCTTGAAGTAGAAGCAGCAGTCTAGAACTTTTATCCTTTTCAAATGTCTCAAAAAATAAATACACCTCCAAGCATACCCTGAAGTTCATTTCATAGTGACATTAGGGTCAGAAAAAGGTAGTTATACTAGAATGCTTTCAAGGAATTTCAAAAGAGTATTTCCTGGCAAATGCATATCACTCAGCATGTGCTGCTGGGAAAGTTGGCATTGAACTTATTATTAATATATACATGTATAAGTTTATACATTTTTGTGTAGATGTATGTATACAATTTCATTAAGGGTTTAAAACAAAATGAAGCATTTAAATAGTCTGCATTGCCCTCTCATCCTCCAATCATTTCACAGCAATGTCTCTCCCTGCATCATAGCTACATTTTTATTCTTTCAGCTTTATTTATCTTATATATTACATGAACTTTAATTAATAAGAAAGCAAAAACCAAAAGCTTCAGTTCTTTTCAGATGTATTACTGTCTGCCACTCTGGACAGTCTCTTTATGTTATAATCCTTCACAGTTATATCCATAGATAGACTTTAAGTTCAATCTAGTCTGTTGTTATCCTCTCTTTAAAATTCTTACATTTCATTGTGTTGGGGAGGAGGACTTTTCTTTTTAGACTGAGATAACGCGATTTCAGAAATCTGTCTCATTCCTTCACATCAAAGAAGTTTCTATTTCATTCTGCATATTTTCTACTAAACAAGTCCTGCTTCTTTTTGCTGGCATTATATCTGCCTTATTTGTTGAAAGGCATATTTAATTGTACATTAAGTGGATCTTCAGTCTTCCCCATAACCTGGCTTTTCATAAGTAATTTTCTAGCCTCCAGCATTACCAGTTCCCTCACTGCTCCTTCCTTCTCTGTTCTCATCTTCCATTGTCATGAGATTAATTAAAAACAAATGGTTTTACAGTAAAGCTACTTGGTAAAAATCTTCAATTGCTTTGACATCCACATGATATTTTTCAAACTAATCATGGGGGACTGTAAATTTCATATGTTTTTTTTTTTATATTCAGTATTTTTGTCTCCAGCTTCAATGAATTTTTCTGAATGCAAAGATATTAACTATGCTAAAACCACAAGTTTGGGGAACTTACTACACAGAGTTAACAAGCAATGATCTCCATTAGGGGTATTTGAAGCAGTATACATTTTCACTACAAATTAATGGGTAATGCTGAGTGAAAACTTAGAACTTTTAAAAATTCAGACATTGTGCTTCTTTATAATAGTAATACACTTAAAAACAGTAACAAAAACAACCAAAATTGTGAAAACCTCTGTATCTTTTAATGTTTCAGTTTTAGTTTTGACAAATACTTTCTGAACATACTGTATTGTAATACTGGTAGCAGGTGAGCCTCAGAAGTCTGAAATTTTGTTTTGAATCAGAATCATCAATTACCATATTGATATCGATGAAAACTTCATGATGATGAAAAATAATTAATTTCACTTAATCTAACCTTCTAGCCACTCATTAATTTTACTGTCCTATATTCTCCCTCCTTACCTGAAACTCTTATTCACCACTATTTCCTTTCTTGTTTAAGCACTCAAACAAGCAAGTTTGTTTTGCTGCCTTTGTTCAACCTTTCATACTTCATATTTATGTAGCTATCCTCCTTCCCTATCTACATGGCTTTTCATCACACTATGTGAGTAACCACTGTCTTCTGTTTGAAATACTCATAAGATCAATTCTTGGCACCAAGGTAAGGGCTAGTGACAGAGATTCAGTAAGACACTTGCAAAGATTTACTCCAGGGATAGAGGCCTGTGGGATCAATCCTTAAATTAAAAGAACCTGAATATTCTATTTAAATGAGTAGTCCTTCATCATCTATCTGGTCTTCGCAGTTTTACAGCACAGGCCTTGGCCAAACTTGAAAGTGTGCTAGTGACAGTTAATTGCACTCTGTCATCTGCAGATTCATGGGAGACAGTGTAAGGCAACAGGCAGTCATTTCTCCAGGGTGGCAGCATTTACTCCCTCCTGTTAGGTACTTCTTTTCCTTCTCCTCTACTTTTTTACAGTATTGAAGACATTGTCCTGAACTTTGAGGGAGTTATTTTAATTTTTAAAATGTTATTTCGTTGCTAAATGCTCATCCCTTACAGAAAATCCTGTTCCCTTTCAATCAGTTTTTTCATTTTGTGAATGATTTCTTTGCTTTTCATTATGTCTGAGACATTTCGTCACTAAGGCATAACTGCACACTTCTCTGAGTGCTTTGAGACAAGGCTGATAGCTTTCTAAGTGATACAATTGTTAAATTAATATTCAGAATACTGTGCAATCAGAGTACTGTTACTGATGCATAAGACATATAGGTGGCAGGAAGAACAAGGCAAGCTACATTAGTGGAGAGATCTTCAGATTATTAAATAAAATTGCTATAAAAACTACTGTTAATGCTGTGGAATAGCAGTTATGGAGAAAGCAATCTTTTATTTTTTATTTTTTTGTTTATTAATTAGTGAGTGTGTGTGCAACAACATAAACGTAATGTGATACAGAAACACCAAATGGTACTTTTCTTCCTGTATTAACCAGTCACTTAAAAAATATGTTCCATTGATCAGATTCTGCCAGGAGGCAGAATCTTTGATAAACTTTACTGGCAGGGTTATGAAGTAAAAATACTGCCAGGAGATGAACCGAAGTTTGCCTCTGCTATTTCATGCTAACAAATCCAAAGATGCCATTAAAGAGACATTCTCTCTCTTGTACTGGTAATGTTGGGTTCACTACTCCGACTGGGAGCACCTGTTACAATTTTTTTTCCTCTGGCTTTGTCACTACAGCTGTCCTGAGTCAATGACTGGTAACAGCTTAGCGTCTTTGTCAATATTTCTTTTTCTCTCCACTGCTGATGTTGCCCATCTCAAACAGAGCAGTCTCCCTCTCTCATTGGAGAATTCCTGGAGCACTATTGTGAAGACATCTTCCCCTCCCAATATTTTTTATTTACTACTTAAGTTTCCAAATTCCTTTTTGATTATTCCCTTTCACAAATACAGACTGCTGCATTTACTGTACTGAAACCCACCGATTAAATCCCACAGTGTCATGCACACATTACCAAACCAACTCTGAAATCTTATTTCAGCAAGGTAAAGTGGCTAACAGTGAGCCTGTAGATTAGGTGGGCAAGCTAATAAGAAGATAGCATGGACCTTACCATACCAACATTTTTGTCTGTTTCTTAATATCTGTACTTTCTTTCAGATATCATTTTACATTCTCTCTTTTTTTTTTTCTTTTCTTTTTTCTTTTTTTTTTTTTTTTTTCTGAGAGAACTCCATTCCCACAGTCATTTTCCTATATATTCTGTATTTTATCAAATAACAAAGTATTCTGTTGCACAAAAACATTGCATAGCATTTAGTTT
This sequence comes from Tympanuchus pallidicinctus, assembly GCF_026119805.1. Lineage (NCBI taxonomy): Eukaryota > Metazoa > Chordata > Aves > Galliformes > Phasianidae > Tympanuchus > Tympanuchus pallidicinctus. The sequence continues at coordinate 70,086,687 of NW_026294747.1, forward strand.
TATCTGTCCTGATGGTATTTTAATATATAGGATCAGGTTCACAGAAATCTAGATGGGTAATTGTACCTAACAGTATATTCATTTAACAGGCTTGGAGTACTGAATTTCATCTGTGTGTTTCTATAGTGATACATGTAAGGGAAGATCAGCTTTCCTTTCAGCAGGTGGATGTATGCAGCTCAGAGCTTCTCTCAGCACCTCCTTTATCCTGATATTTTCATTTGGTAAGAAGTGGATATCACAGGTTTTCTTGTTAGAGAGCTTTTAGAATAAAAACAGTGAAAAAAATAAATCTGTACTAAGTCAAGATACAAGGGAGTTCAGAAAGCCAAGGCCATACTGATGTCAAAACTGGAGATGAGGATAGGTCTTCTGGCTATTTCTTCTACTAGCAAATTTCTCAAAAGGATGGATTTCAGTCATTTTTATAAAAATTAACTATTTTTAATTTAAAAAAAATGCAGCTGTAACATTTAAGCATTTAGATATAAACTTTTACATCTAAAATTTTTATTTGAATACAAGATTGAAAAGTCATTTTTGAAAAATCTCTTGTTCTGTATCAGAAGAACAGTGTGCAGCAGTAAAACTTCCTTAAACCAGGAACACAGCCCTCTCCAGGAACATTAGCATACAGGCACTGTAAATGGTCAGTAAATTAAGGTTCCAAGAAGGAATAAAGGGACAACTATCCTAGCATTAGAAATATATGTACAACCAAAGAGAGCTACATGAAAGTAGGATAAGGTTTTTAGTGCATTTTCCGTATACGTGTCTTACAAATGATGCATAGTCATAATAGTTTGCTTTCCGTTCATCAGGCAATCATGTAATTGTTCTGTGCTGTGATTTTGTTTCCTTAAAATGAAAATAGTAAGAGAAAAATCCTACCTCTCACTGCCCTCCCTGCATCACATAGTCTTTCTGCCATTTCAGCCTCATGTTTAATGCCATTAAAGTCAAAATTAATTTATGTGCTGAAATCTGTGATTTGTTCTCAAGTATATCTAGGCCTTACGATTCTGGCTACAAAGTAAGTAGATTGGCTTAGAAGCATGCGACATCAGATAAAGATGGAAGCTCAAAGATTATTCAAGCTTGTCATTTTCATGACTTAAAGCCATCAGGGCATCATATATATCAGCAAAGGGAGTGCCATCCAGTAAAAATGAGTGCACGTACATGTGACTACTTATATTCTTGTTTCTACTCTTAGTTCCGACATCCTTCAGGCTAAAAGTACGCACATATTTTACCGTTAAAGCAGGTTTATAGTATTATTTATATGTCTGTAGGTATGCCCTTAGACTCCTCCAGCTACTTTAACAAAATGAATGGACATAAAGGCATGACAAAAAGAAAATGTTCACTTCATCACGTAAATGGGATTACAACTGCAGTTTTTAACAAAAAAAAAAAGGAAAGAAAAACAATTTCACTTCGCATTTTCAGAAGGAATTTGGCAGAAAATATTCAAGAGAACGAGAAAGAACATTTTGTGCATTCAATTCTTCTTTTCCTGTCTGTGTTATAAGTAAGGGTGTATATTTTTTCCTATTTTTATTTTCATCTTTTTTCCCTTCTTCAGTTGTCTAGGAAATAATTTCAGTAAAAATGTGAACATTTCCCACTAAGTAAAGCAGTGTTTCTGACTAGGAATAATTTCAGTAAAAAATTTAACTCTGTGGAAACATTTGTTTCTGTGTAGCTTTTCACTTAATAGAAAACAAATAACAAATTTAAAAAAAAAAAAAAAAAAAAAACCACGAAACAAAAATATCTTTTTTTAGCCATTTATAATAACAAATAGGTGAATTATCAGTGTTTCTGGTTGCTACACAAATGTTGCTACACTACTTTTTCCTTCTTTCTCGTTTTTCTTTTTTTTCTGTGTGTATTTTTTTTTCAAACTCCATTTAATTTCTTATTTCATTGCAGTGCGGTTCACTCAAATAAAGCAGTAATCAGCTGGTTACAAAGCCACACACAGCTGTCTGCCAGAAGTTATGACCTAAAATATTTAATTAAACAGCATGTCTGGTTTTTAGATCACTTTTGGCTTTGCTCCATATCCATATTCTTCATTTTCTCTAGTTTTTCTGAAGCTTTCTATTGGAGAGAGCTACTAAAAACCTGAGAAAGGAACCTGATTGTTTTGTGATTACATAAGAGCATGCATTGAATAATTTCAGTCTTCATGTGAGTAAATATTCTAGATTACAGTTCAAAAACTCTTATATAGAGTATGGTTTCCCAAAATCAGTGGACAACTGGCATGAAATATTTGTGTATAATTTTTTCTTAACTATCAGACAAAAAGGAAAAATAAATAGGTAGGCTATACTATTAAAAACCCTCCCGTTAAAAAGATTTAAACTCCAGAAAAATGCATTAAAATGTGATATAATTTGTAATTTAAAGTATTCTTCCAGAATTTATTGCCACAGATAATACTTTTCTCGAATGTATCACTGGCATTCTGTAAATATTTAGGGAAATCATGATATGTGACTGTAATTTATATGGTATTATGTTAGATTTTTCACTACCTGGTGACAACTTGGATATTATTTTTACTGTAGCAACTATAACCACAAACTAGATAAAGTCTAACTAACAAGAAAGATACAAGTGGGAATAGTTATATTTCTCATTTAAAAGTACACAAATCTATTGTTGTATATTCAATTAATATATTGCAGATCTTTGTTTTAGTTACCTTCCTATATCACAGGTACCATTGCTGTTGTAAATGATGAATTACTTGTGTCCATGAACATGTGTATTGTAGCTTTTGATGCAGTGTCCATATGATGCTGGGAAGGCTTCTACTTTACCAAATTTGACTTTGTAACAGCATGATTGATGATAGTTGCTGTTTTTTTCATCAAGTGGGTCAGTTCTGAAGGCCTGTAGGTTGCTTGGGAAAAGAGAAAGACAAGTAGCGATGATTAGATGATTTTGCTGTCCTACTCTGAACTGCGATTTGTCCGAGTCAGTCTTTCTATGTCCTTATTTTATCCTTGATGTTTTCCATCCTCCAGAATTTTCTTTATTTCCTCTTCATTCGTCTCGGAGTTCTTGCCCTCTTCGTTTTCTGTATTGTCTCCAGAAATGTCCTTGACACGTGGAGAACTGGCTTAGGAAGAACATACAAGAACAATGCAATCTCAGGTTTTTACTTTGAAAAAGGCCCATACATCTACAGACACAAAGCTTTTACTTTTCCTGCTTTTGCGAAGTTAGAGCTAAGAAATAGACATATTAAAACCATACATGTAAGGACAAAATGAAAATCTAGATTTTTATAGGGTAGGAATAAGCAATAATTACATTATTATTTCATTTTAAGCAGTTTTCTTGTCCATAAATAAGAATATGCAGATCAGGATGCAAGAATCTTTTCCTAGAGGAGAACTGTGAAAATTAAAAATATGAGATGATATTGAAGCAATAAATCAAGAAGGCAACCCCAAAAATTTACTCTGCCTCTATTACCAATGTCAGAAGACATCAGAATCCTGATGGAAAAGGAAGGCATCACTGGATGGAATATATTTAGCAAATGAAATTTGATACCAAGGGAAATTAAAAACTTCCAGGAATGTCACCGTCACAGCCATGAAGCTTAAGCCCTACAGAGAGAAACCAGAATTTCAGGCAATATGTATACTTAAAGTACTTTAATCCAACTGCATCAGATTTTCGGCATTATAATCACTGGACTTCCCAAATACATTTAGTTTCTTTTTGTATGATCACCTTCAATATATACTATAGGAAAGCCAAAGAAAGCTTTAGTGTATGCAGTATTATTTTCTAAAGTTGCATACATTCAGGAAAGATCATTACTTAAGTTTATTTACAGCACTCATACTCACCAGGTTCAAATAAAAAATTAAATGGATGGGAGGCGAAAACAATAAAGGGCAGTTTATCTCATAAAGATAGATTGAATAATGTTATTCAAAGATTTTTCACTTCTTTTCTTTTTCTTTTTCTTTTTCTTTTTTTTTTCAATTCAGAGAATACCAATCTGAAAGACATTGTTTTAACAGACTTGATGAAGAAAGGCACTGATGAATTTTTAAAGGTGTCCAGCCCTTGAGGAGTAAAGCATCTCTCCTGAGAGGACAGGCTGTGCTAAGAAGGCAGGTTCTTCAAAGGAAGAAGGCAGACCCTCTGACATCTATTTTATCATATGTATATCATCCATCTGTCCATAAGTGCATTTGTTTGGCCTTATAATGAATCTGATGTTGCCTTACATCATCATAGTAACTGCCTACTTTTCATACTAATCTTTACAAAATACTCCCTTTCCTTCTATTCTTACATTCTTTCTGCTTCCACAAAGGGAAGAAACGTATAAATGTGAAGAATTTTGCTCATGGTTGAAAAGGAAAGGCAGAAGCAAGACAAGCAGCTAGTTTGTACAGAGCTGCATAAAATAAAGTGAAGAACAGTTTCCATGAGTCACCAAGTGAGGCAGGTCTCATTACTGGCAATTAATTACAAGCCTGAATAATTGTATCTGAGATTCAAATGGTTTGTATTTGTTCTTATGTTTTCTTCAATGTGACAGCCGCGAGGAATTCTCATCACAAGGAGAATGACTGCTAAACATAGGATAAGTATCACAAAATGTACTTTTTTGCAAGGTTAAATGAAAACAGAATTAGACCAAGTGCACTTTCCTGGCACTTTGTCAGCCTTTGGGACTGAGAATTTATGCAATGACTGCCTTGAAACTCAATTTAGATTACCTGAAAATCCAAGTGTGGTCAGTGAAGAATTCTGTCCTCAGTGAATGATCAAGGAGATTTTTTCAATGACTAAAATCTCTCTTTAAACCTTAAAAATTAGAGATATATTTTTGGATTTCACAAGAAATTTTTGCTGAAGTGAGAAGATATCTGAATCTTGTCAATGGCTTTTGATTCACCCTTACTATTACCTGCCTGATCCTTTTTGTTATGATACTATCTTGATGATGAATTTTCTTTTTATATCACATGAAGGATATGGTAGAGAATTAGTGTCAGCCTAGCATTTAACCTCTTCCTGTCACTCATTCCTATTGCCATTTCTTTCTAGATTGGTATTTATCACCGTGATATTTCGTTTTGACTTATCTTAAATTTCATATGAATATTCAAACACTAAATGTTATTTTCTTTAAATAAAGAAACCCCTATGATATGCTGCAAGTGTGTGTCAAATCATGAACTCTATTTTGTAGTTAGACACTGTAATTAGTTCTTTTATGAAGGACTTTTTTCAACATAAAATGTCAATTTGTTGAAATTTAAACTTTCCACAGTTCAAGTTTAATTATAAATTTAATAAAGATGAGTTTCTCAGCTACAGATGGGAACTTCTAGCTAAAGTCAGGAAAAACATTGGAAAGGAAGTTCAGAATGTCAACACATTCAAGACCTGCCTGGACACCTACTTGTGAGACCTGGTGTAGGGAACCTGCTTTGGCAGGGGGGGTTGGACTCGATGATCTCTGGAGGTATCCTCCAACCCCTACGATTCTGTGATTCTGTGTAAATGAGTTACATTTGAGAATCAGAAAAACAGTAAAAGAATAGCAAAATCCATTGTGCCGTACTGATACTGTCTTGCCTTGAAATTCTTGGCCAGAATCTTCCATCCTGCTTGTTTCACAACAGCAGAAATGTGTCACAGCATTCACTTTGAAGACAATCAAATGAAGGGGATAAATAAAGTTTGGGTAAAGATTGTTCACGTATTGGGCCAAGTCTTTCCCGAATTCTCAAAACTCCATTCACTACATTAACAGCTGAAACTGAATGCAAAGGCATGGAGAAACCTTTTTCAGAAAACTGTTGCACTGCTGTCTCTAGGTCACCATCAGTTCCATCAGAACTACCCATTTCATCAGAAAAAAAATTGGAAGTGTCACAGTGGTCTTCATTTTGCTTAGGCTGAATAAATATGTCACCCTCTCTGATACAATTTAATGTTTACATTCCAGTAAATACTGCCAAGAAATAAAAACCAGAAGTATACAAAATCTTTCTGGTCCTCCTCTCTACAAAAAAAAAAAAAAAAAAAAAAATCTGTAAGCATGTATAATGATGTTTAAATCATGGCCACCTTTGTCTGAAAGCTCTTTGGGTAGGTTTGACAAGTTAAATAAGCATTTTCTAGTTTTACTCTGCGCGCATGTTTCCATTTAAAATGTTAAAACAGTGATAAAAGTAATGCTCTATAAAAATCAAATTCATTCACAAACAAACAAACAAATAAATAAAACAGAACTTAATTCCCTTCAACACGAATTGGTACAATTCTAGTGCCATTTAAAAATCTCTCAATGTTTGTAAAGGCTTGAGATTAAGAAGGTTGATAAAAGCTTATGTGAGGATTAATGCAGTTCCTGTCCATCATGTTTGGTTTTTATCATTCCCAGTCTTACAATGGAAGCCAAGGAAAAGACTCCAAAGCTAAGGATTATAAGAGCTCAAAAATTGTCTGGGAGGATGACCAGATTGTTATCATTTTTTGCAAGATTTTTAGATTTGTTCTGAGAGAAAGAGTTAAAGCATTTTTCTGCAAAGCCAATATTTATTAAATACTTCATCAGGAAGAGATTCTTATCTCTTACAGATTAAGGTAAGGCAGGGTAAAATAGAGTACCATTCAGAAGATCTTTTTAATAATATATATTTGAACATTTAAGAAAGAGAAAGGTGAAGAGTCATTATGAAGCACTTTGAAATATCTTTTCTTCAGAACAGAGTCTTCATATTCAAATCTCTGTTTTAGCTAACCTGATTGCAAGTTTTGCTAGGGGGCTGATTTTTAGGCAGTTTTGATACAGATCTAAAAAGAGTACCTCAAATAAACTCAGATGATAAACTGGAGATAATATTAAACTAAAAACTGAACTGGCAAAAAATATCAGGAAAATCATTTTAAGAGATTTACAAAAGAAAGCCTTGATCCTCCACTGTAAGAGGTGAATGTGTGGGGTAAATAATGGTAAATAAGGAATTCATGTGCCCATATCCCTCTAACAGAAATGATAAATAAAAGTCTTCCTAATGGAATGTTTTCAGGCCTTAGATTCAGTGCTGGACCTTACTAACCCTCAGATTCAATACCTAATTCCCTTTTCTCTTTTAAAAGCTTAAAACTATAAGTGTTCTAGAAAATAATTGGTTGTTAGTTCATTAAAACAAACAAACAAACAAAACAAACAAACAAAAAGCAAACTGAAACAAATATAAATCAAATAGATGAGACAATTTTCTGTAATTGCAAATGTAAATGCCATAGCCAGGAAAGGCCACTCATGAGGTAAAAATTTCCAGGTAATGCAACTCAATTTTACAGAGATTATAACCTTTCCAGGTGTGCTAAAATGGGATAAGAGATATTGCCTTCTGCAGTATTGTCAAATAAGTCCTTCAAGCCCTTGGAATCATCTCTTTGAATTTATATTGTTTGATTGCCTAGATGGTGAAGCAGATTTCCCACCACCTGAGAGGTGAAATGGCTGAGAAATTGCCAGGGTGATATAAACAAGCTTTGTGTGGCTCAGGTAAAATTTTTAATTCTATTTTGTGAGTAGGCAGAAATATATATGAATATATGATTGTATATAAAGAACCCCAAATTCAGAATTAATTGATAAATTGTCTTTTTAATAACAGCAGGGTAAAATGTTGGAACAAAAAACACAAAATGAAAGCAACTACTCAAGTACAGAATTTAATGTAATTTAAGGTTCTGTGTTATCTTGGATAAACCTTTAGTTCTTGATATTTGAATACAGACACTCTGTTTACTGGAGAATATTTAGCTGGCTCATCCTCTCTGCTGTTCTTACATGTAACTCAGCTGCTGTTTCTGTCCCCGATCCCAAGATTTTATGCTATTATTCTTTCTCTTTTAACATCACACAACTGTTCCTGCATGGAAAGTGCTCTGAAACTTTGAGAAACAAACAAACAAACAAACAAAAAACATCTCCCATTTTAGTTGCCTGGTACCACAGCTGTGAGAAAAAGTAATATGGGAATAGAGCCTATTAATACACAGAAATCAGGTGCAGATGAAGGATAGTTAACACAGATAACGTTCTCTCATAAATCTACTAAACTGAGTTGAATTGTCACATGAAAAACAAAAGACACTTTCCTATTCACTCCTTTTCTTGCCATTTATCTCATCTGGAATTGCTAGAGCTTTTAACTGAATCAGTTACAATAAATCGCAGCAAACAGAAAACAAATTGTTTCTGTTTAATATCATCCAAAAGGAGGTTATGAGTTCTTTCTCACAACAGTAAGTTTTTTATTTAAGGAAAGATAACAGCATTATTATTTAAAATAAAAAAAAAAATATTTTATTTATAAGAACTGATTAGAATAAGAACTTTCTGAGCCTAAAAAAAAAAAAAAAAGTGATCAAAAACTACTATAATAGTGATCTCTGCATTTTTGCATAATAATTTTCATAATTCCTCATTAACTGTCACTGGATGAAGCAGGAGGAAGAATAATAGACTGTATTTGATCTTGTTGTCAATTATATTAAATCCAGATGACAATCATAGTCAGATTTTGACAAGGTGCTAGAGCTGATGTGACCAACATATACGGAGTTTGGAAGCCTATCTAGAATTAGGAAAAATGCAAATATTAGGAAAACTCAAGAAGGTTGATCCCCCTTATTTTTTGGCACTTTTTCTTCAGACTGCACTTGTAATTTCTAATTGCTGTATTTGAATTGAGGAACTGAAGTATGCTACAGAAGCTGAAAATACAAACCAAAGATACTCGTGCAAATCATGAAAATGTAAATTACTTCCTCTTCTGCAACTACTTCTATGGAATGCTCTTGGAAATTAATTATTGAGAAAGCATGATTCTATAAGTGGGTATCAAGAAATGATGATTTTAATGGTTTTGAGTTGTCCTGGAATAACATTTTAATAGAAGATTGTCTCCTTAAAAAAAGAAGGATATTTAACATTCTTATTTGAAATAGTGCTAATGGACAAAAGATACAGGATAATAGCCTCACTTTGTAGAAGTTGGTGATTAAATTCCTATAACATTTCAGTAGCTAACTGAAAATGCATCAGGATTGCAGAAATTTATCTTAGGACGCTTTTAGATGTGCTCATAGAGCTAAGCTGTAAATGTCATGTAAACAAATTCTTTCCATATGGAGACAGCAAATCTTATAAACATTGTAAAAATGAGCAAAACCAAAATAGAATATGTGAACAACCAGCACAAACCTAGCAAACTAGAAGCAAAGGATAATAAAACCAAAGCAAAAACAAAAAATCCTGACAGATAAGCTACACAGACCAATAATTCAACGAGTGAAAAGATCCTTACTGACCAAAACTCAAAAGCATCCAGTTATACTTTTGAAAATAAAACCACTAAAATTGAGTAATTATGATTCTGAGGCCCTCTTTTCATTCTTCGGCTTGAAGCACGGCATTTGAGGAAATGCATGTTAGTTTCGAAATCATAAAATAGATCAGCATAACAGATTAATTATTTTTCAACAACTTCTGAGAAAATGGATCTCTTGGTCATTTATTTTTCACTGGTTAAAATCATTCAATTTTTTTAATAAGGAACAGAAGCAACCTTAGATAACTTAATGAGCTGCAACACAATGTAGAACATACACAAAGCACAAATTTTTCATCTGTCAAAATATTTTAGAGATGGTTCCACAAAATTATTAACAGCTATATTTTTATAGAAGTAATGAGTTTCTGGCAATTTTTAATTTTTTAATCAAAGACTATGGCAAAACCTTATAAGTTAATATACTTCGGATGTACTAAGCAGAGTAAAACTAAAATATTATTCTAAATGTATTGAGACTACTATATGCATTGATTTGTTCATTTTATCTGCATTAAACGTTACAATTTATGTATTCTTTTCAGAGTCTATCAGATACAAGGAAAAAAAGTCTTAAGAAATATAACTGTATGCTATACACAATAGCCATCTACTTTATGGACTATTTAGAACTTGGTCCATAGGCTAGGTAAAAATGTAAATATTTGTGTTTTATTCATTGTAATTTCAACTTTATTTACTTTGAAGTAAATACTTCTAATACATACTAACTCGCATATCCTGATGCAATCTTAATTTAAGCAAGCATATTTTAAATCCTTCTAAGACCCATTATAGACACTTCCAATATGCCAAGTGCTATAAAACAACTTTAATATGTGGTACTTCACTGCACTATCTAAGCTATCAAAGGGAAAAAATATAAGGAAGAAGTCATGAAAATAATAAATTAATCTCTCTTTTAAAATATACATTAGACTACGCCTTTGCACTCTAGTAATCTTCATATGTTTTAAAGGAAACACTGGTATCTTATGTTGTTTTGCCTTAAACAAGTTATGCATCTTAAGAGTGTGCTTTCAAAATAGTGGATTCTTAGTAGTTCTACAAATCTAGATTATTTGCAGAGAACAATACTAATCAAAGATATCCATTATAATTCTGCAAATATTCTTTCCAATGTGTCTGACTGTATCAAAAGTCATGATTTTGTAAGTGTACGAATGCAGTCTCTAAACCCTGAAAAATACTCCATGTTTACTCCTACTGATAATTTTAAGTCTGATATTTCTGATATCACAATGCATAGAGTCCAGATCCCCGCAAACGGATAGGACTCAGTAGAGAATTTTGTCAATCAGATATAGTGCAGAAGCCATTTCAGACAGATCTGTGTTAGAGCTGGATGCATACAGCTGGATGATTAGCTTGCATCTCCTCAATTAAGGTGATATTAGCTATTGTTTGAATCTGGTTTGCTGCGCTATAATTTTTCAGATGTATATACTTCAAAGGCCTTTCTAAAGTAGAGGCCAATATATAAGGATTTCTTCTAATGAAACTTTAAGAAAAAAAAAAAAAAAATATATATATATATATATATAAACAAGTAGAAGCTGAAATTGAAATTGCAGAAAGTTTCAGAATTTTTAGCATGTTCTACTAATGATTTTGAATTTTGTTTCTTGCAAAATTCTTTGCATTGTTAAGAATACCAATTATAATAAGAGGAAATATTGTTATCAACAAAAACAGGGTGAAAAAAATATTAAGGAAGAATCCCCAAAAGTATAGCAAGCAATCTTTTTATCTGGAAAAGACAGAATTTGGGTAACACAAAACTATGACCCAGTTGATTGGAAAACTGAACTTCATCAGTCAATAACGCACTTTGTTTTCCCACTGGTACTTGATTTCAATCAACATGTATAATATATACACACAAACAGAATAACAGTAACTATTTGAACCAAGTTTGCTTTAAGTGTTACTGTCATCGCTTTTGTATAGGAAATCTATATTATTGTCCTACCAGTGTCAAACATTAAAGACTGCTTATTGTTCTATTTTTACACAGTCATTTCCTTATCTTACATAGAGGAATAATTTGTGTGTGTACTATGTTCTACTTAAGAAAATATTTTCTTCATTGTCATATTTGCTTTTTTACTGCTGAGAAATGCCACATATAATTAGTTGACACAGTACTTTCTATTCCCATAAGTTCTTATGTATTCCTAAATATGGTAACATCTCATAAAGAGACGAATCAATCTGTAGAAAGGACCATGAGCCCAGGCTAATCTTCTGGGAGAACAGCTACACAAATCAAAGTCTTTGATTTCAGGACAAAACATATATGCATATATTTTCTTACATGTATCAAATTATATGAACACTTATCCCAAAAATGAAAATTTTAAAAGAATATTACTCATCTTTTAGTTAGTTTGTTTGTTTACTTGTTTTTTATTTGTTTTTCCTTCTTCAGTATTACAGGCAAAATTGGATTGTGAGCACTTGTTAAGTAACTTCTCACTAAATTTATTTTGTAAGGGATGGATTCAGGAGGTGAACATTCCTGCTCAATTTAAAGAATTAACATAAGGGCATCTGCCAATGAGCAGAATTCTGTATTAGAAACTGCTTAATGGATATGAAAGTAAAAGAGGCCTGGTCATTTCTTTCAAGACGTGTTATCTATGTAGAGGAATGAATGATCAGATAAATACTCATCTAATATGTCCCTTGAGAGCATGCTTTACACCTGGCAAAGGAATTAGGGAAACACAGCCAGTAGTACCTTCTAAGCACTCAGTACATCATTTAAACTAGCTCAATCTTTTCAGGAATAGTTACCTTCCAAGACCATAAAATCTGTAACATTTTTTTGCACAGGAATGTGAAAAGTTACAGTAGTTTATAGAAATATAAAACTATAAAAAAATATCATCACAAGAATTAATATTCCCATTATAAATATGTTTACAGATCAAATACACCTTCATCACCTGTCACGACCAAGGGTGCTATTATGTTCAGATTTGCGCAGTATCAGAGGCAGTAAAATTAACCCAGCTCTAAACTCCTTACTACCTTATTTATATTATCAAAACTGATCATTCAGTGTCATTAACTGAAATATACTTGGTACGTTTTATTTTCATACACAGGAGGAAACTGAAATTAATAATGGCTTGCAGGGGATAAAATGCATGAGGGAAAGATTATTTATTCCTTCAATTTAGTCATCAGACCTGGAAGTGAGGCTTTGCCCACTATGTCCCCTGTCCACTATGCCTTAATTCTGTTTAGTTATTTACACTGAAACTTGATCCAACAGGACAGAGAGAAAAACTGGCATGGACAATACCTCAGCTGATGCAATTTTCCAAGCAAAGACTCTTGAAATCAGCTTTGTTACCTTTCTTCCTTATACAGAAAATCTAGTATTTTTTTTTCCTTTTAATTTGGAAAGGGTGGGGTACCTCAATTTAACTTAATTACCTCATATTTGCACTGTCCTCAACTTACTACTTTCCAGCAAAATTCAATTATATCAATCTTACTGTAGAAGTCTGGCCCATGGATCACTATCAGAGATTGTAAGTCAAGTCTCCCTTTTTGCAGTTAAAAAAAAAATGTTGGTTGTAGTTCAAGACTTAATATTCATGGTCCATAATAAGAAGTATGTTGTCCACTTAGAGTTTGGCTAGGAGGTGAGAATAATAATAAGGTAGTAGACTAAAATCCCGCTGACACACCATCACAATTGTCACTTTGAAATATTTAATATTTTAAATATCCTACCTCACCTTGTAAAAATTAAGGCCAAAAAGAAGCTGTATAATTGATAGAAATAAATGTTGTGTTTGTATGTGAAAAATGCCATTTTATATAGAGAAAAAAATCCAAATTTCCTCAAGGCCTGAAAATGCAATGCATTTGTCTTATCAGGAAGCCAGAGGTCAAAACAATGCGACCAGAGTCCTGCAGGTATCAAAAATTTCCTTTAGGTATCCTTGGGAACAGACAATGGTTATGACAGTTCTGCTTACCTCTGAAAACAACAGTATAGGAAAGAGCATCAGGGAAACAGGATAACTAGATTTCTTCATAGTAATAAAAGGAAATGGAAAGGAAATGGAAAATAGACCAGTTGATTTAGTGATTTTGTCATTATATGGAAAGCTCTTCTTCATAGAAGAGATGATCCAGCCCTCTGATCATCTTTTTGGTGCCCCTTTGGACACACTCCAAAATCTCCATATCCTTATACTGGTGTTCCCACAGATGTATATATTGCTCCAGAGGGGTATCATGAGAGCAGAATAGAGGAGGAGAATCACATCCCTTGACTCAGTGGCCACAATTCCTTTTATACAGCTCACTCTATGATCGGTTTTCTAGGCTGCAGGCACACTTCGCTGGCTTATATTTGGTTTTTCATCAGTAAGTGATATTTTGAACTTGGAAAATTTGTATCTCCTGAAACCATTATATGGAGAACATCTTCTAAAAGGAGTTTCAAAAAATCTCTTCTATAACAAAAGGTATTAATTTACCTTGTCTGGACTGAATTTTTCCTATTCCAGTGACAGGGATCCTATTGCCCTTACACTCTAATGCTATATTACTTAACAGTGGGATGGGAGCAGGACAATGATTCTTCTACTACATAGGCTTTACACTTCAGAGGTTTTAATTCCTTTGTAAGAGCATAGTCCACAACCATACAATTGGCCCAGTTATGCTTGCTTCAGGATCAGGACCAGAACCAGTGCTGGAACAATGGGCTCTCTGTGTTTAGTGTAGGGATTGAGAGGGCTTCCTGCCCTGACCTCATTCTGATATAAACAGGAAGAGGTGGCTGGTCCTGACAGCCAATTGCACAGCTGCCTGAGATACAGTACTTGTGTGACCCCTTCATGTTTGTGAATACAGAAGGAAGGAAAAATCTTATCAGGCCATGGCTGAGGAACAGGCACACCCAGTTTGAGGTTTGGGGATGACCATAATACACGGTGGTCTTTCTTGCCTGTGGCCTCCCCTGGTGTCCAGTCTCTCCTATGGTGTATAAGATTACACTGTTTTGTCCTTTTGTGACATTATCAAGAAGAATTTTAAGGAAGTAACAGTTCAGATATCCTTGCATTTTGCTTAGACATCTCTTTGGAAGCAACTTGACCTTTGGGTTTCTAGTCTTTTGCTAACATAAAAAATTTCAAAATGATAACTAGTATGAGTGGTATTGATGAAGCAGTGATACTCTTTTCTGCTTCACAAAATACATGCATTAATTCACCTCTGGTTTCAAGAACTATGCTGCTTAAAAATTTAGCTGAAGTTTTATTCAGAGGCTTTTATGACTGACAAAATGTGTATTGCATATAGTCAGGATGTTTCTGTCACAAAGCCTGAAAGTTTTACTGTCAATATTCAGTCTTTCAGAAAAAGAAGCTCCATAAAAGCAGTCATAAAACAATAGTAAAAGCAATTTGTCTTTACATGAAAATATATATATTGAAACAAATAGTTTTAAGCAAAGGAGAGAAGATTTACAAAAGGCATTGGTTCACATACCAGAGGATTTTTTCTTTTTTAATTGTATTATCAGACTTAGTCTAAGAATATAATAATTCAATTTGCTTGAATATGAGCTTTCTAAGTGTGGAAATGGATTAAGAAAAAATAAAGACATTTCTCTGTGAATTTATTTTTTTTTAACTGATATTCCTGGTGAATATTTAACAGAGCATTTTATTTCTTGTTTTTGTTGTTATTGTTTGTTTGTTTGTTTGTTTACATACTAATAACTTTTGTCATTGACTGTGAGCTAAAGCAAAATTATGTATGACAGCCATTCATTAAGAAGCTGATTAGTACCAAAAACAATTTGCAGACTTTTATTATTATTTTTTAATTTATCTGCGCAAGTCCTCTTACTTCCTGAGATATTCAGATGCCTAGAAGGGATGGCTGTAGGCTGCATACTACATCAGAAAGTAGTTTGCTTCTCCAAACTGGTAGGTGAAACAGTATAATGTTATGCAGTGACTCCTAGAAAAGTAGCACTCCAATCATTTTTCAGTTAGTGCTGAACTAAAGCGCGCTGAACTTCTTTGCTGTCTTATACTTCTAGAAAACTTAAGATATATGAACTCAAAATTTTTTACTGGTATTTGGTTAAGTCTGTCTTGTGGAAGTGGAATTTTTATGAAGAAAACTTAAATGAATACATAACATTGTGGATTAGAAGTATTTCTCACTGGAGGGTTTGATATTCCAGACACTCATACCACCAGCAGGTTTTCTTTTGAAGCATCTGGCCACCCACATGATAAATAAAAATTTGGGCAGATATTCTGGCAAAAATTCATCATCTCTAGACATGGGATTTTGAAGGTTGCTCTACTGTTCATCCATTTGCATTTTGATCACTATTGTCACTATTTGATCATTTTATTGTCACCAAAAATATCTAAGCTTTCAGAAATCAGTTTAAGATTGCAGAATTTACATGAGTAGTACAGATCCACTCACACAAGCTAGGATTCAGTCTGTAGCTATAGTCATGGAACCATGTTTCCAAACAAGTATATATTTTCTATTTCTGCAATTCCAAGGAAACTGTCTCTAAAAGAAATAGAAGAATGTTTTTTAGCCTTTTAAACAAAAGCAGAACAACATAAAAGCAGTGTCAAAAATAAAGGAGATTTTTTCTCTTTTTGACATTCTGCATTCTGATATGAACATACTGGAAAATATATTTCTCTATTCTTCACACAAGCACATAATTTCAACACTGATGGAAAACAGTACCTTGATCTGTAAAAGGATCAATCTTTCTTGTGTACTCTCTTTCCAAATGTATTCTGAATTCTTTTTTTCAATAACAGTACAGTAGTTTAGCAACTTTAAAGTGTCCTGTCTTCTTTCCCTTCCTTCCATACAAATGACAAAACAGTAGCTCTATGTGTAAGATACATTTCTGATAAGTCAGAGGTATTGATTTGAATTCATGAACAGGTGAGATATGAATGTGCAAGATCTCAGGGCTGTGAGTCTTGAAAAAAAAAAGAATGTTTTCTTATATTCCTGAGAGAAGAGTTCATTCCTGTTCTAGATTCTGGTGCATAATAGTATAGAATTTGAAGCCCTGAAAAAAATCACTACCATCTGTTTTTTGTGCTGAGTGTGATTCCTGCTGCTCCTTTGGCTGTTTTTTCAACAGCTGATCCTGTAGTGGTATCTAGCTTGTGACTTCTTTGACATGTAGGATTTTCTGCTACAGTAGAAACTAACAATGCTGGAAAGTAGCAAAAATGTCTCAGTGTGGAACCTTGCTGGAAAATGAAAACTAAATGCACTTAATTGCACACTCAAAGGCTTTCACAACCCTGGACACATATATGTCCTGGATGTCTATCCAGCATTCAGTCACTGGGATATGTGTCCTATTGTCATGGTTGAATTCCATGCGGTTACACAGAAGACACATAACTCTAGATAGCTAGTTTTCACTGCATCTTCTGACTTCTTCTTTGGTTGGTCACTATGCATGAACTCTTTTGGATATGTCTTTACAGTATACTTTAGAAACTGACAACAATCATTCCCTCTAACTTGTATCTCTTCTATGGGTCATCAGGATTTACTCACTGATCTGTCTCCTAATGTGTATGTCCAGAGATGCTGAATGTAGTTGTAAGCTTTCCACACATGCCTTTCTTACAACTAAGAATTCCTTTTTGACCTTTTCCCACTACATGTTCCAATTTTTCTCCTTCTCTACCAACCTTCAGACTCCTATTACTGTTTTCCGCACCACTATCCTTCATGGTCTGCTGCACTGAAGTCAGAGAACAGTCCTCTCACTCCTGAAAAAAAAGGAAAAAAGAGGAGAGGAGAGGTCTGCGTTCATCCAACTTCAGTCTTCAACTGTATCTGTTCTAAATCCAATGAAGAATCTAATGATAATGATAATAATAGTAATAATAATAATAATGATAAAGTTGGAGTGCCTGCTAATAGGGTTCATCTGAGTTTTCAAAATTCTCATTTTCCAAATTTTCTTCTCAGGAATCCTGTGTTTGAATTCATGCCTCTTACAGCTTACTGACAAACTAGCAGCTGAATCCTTGGAAGATTTTGCTGTGCATTTCATGTGTCATTGGTCAAATTGCTGACAACAAGCCTTATCTATGATATTGACACCAAATTACATCAGCCTTCTTTCAGAAGAAGCAGCTAACAACCATTGCTTTTATCTAAGAAATATTTCCTAAAATCTGGGCTTGAATTTTGCTCTGTCATGCTTTGCAATAAGTGAAATAGGAATAAAAGAAATTGTGTGACTAGTGAAGGTACATTTAAGACAAATTCACACAAGAGAGAAGCACCAGTACACTTTACGTGACTAACAAATATCAGTGATTTGGTTGAATCTGATGTATAGCCAGACTTTTCAAACAAGACCTGAAATACTTACTTCATCTCTATATAATTAAATCGATGATTTCTGCTTTTCTCTTTCTGACTTTGTAGTTCTTTGCAAGATACAATGGATAAGCAAAATATAGTTAAAAGCCATCATGATTCTAATTAAAATTTGCATTTTTCTTTTGTTGCTTTGGAGCACTACATTTGGTTAAATGCACTGGAAAATTTCTCAACATATTTCAAAACAAAATATCCTCATAACTTTGACAAACTAATTTATATTCTCAAAAGATAATAGATAATCACAGAATTTATAATTTACCGAACACATTTGTAAGTAAGTAGTATTGTTAATTTATTTTATTGTAAAATCAATGTAACAATTCTTCTATTAATTCAGTGGCTTGCATAAGAAACTTCAAGCCATCTTCATTGGAGGAATTGCACTCCATATCATTTAACTTTGTCACCTGGGCAGCTTGGTTATGAGTTTGGTGGGGGTAAATGTACAACATATTCTCAGGCTAGAATTTATAAAGAGTATAAATAATAAACTTCATTTTTTTCTCATCAGTACAAAGCCAGAAATTTCTAAAGTGATGTATGAGGGACTGATTCTAAATTAACAATAAAGTGATGACAGGTGAAGTGTAGGTTCATTGCTTGATGGATAGGAACAGTCATAGACAAAAGAGATCAACACAGAATTTATTGCCTTTTTTTGTGTCAGCTCTAGCCAAGTATCTTCCAAATATATTAGCTTGATATAATTAAGATCAGTAAAAATAAGACCAAATCCCAATCAACAATTAAAAAAAACAGGCATGAACACTTAATTTGTTCCATATTGTTAGACTGTTTTGATTTATTCCATAAACTGTAAGTGTTTGTGTTTAATGAGAGATTAATAAACAATGTCCTTTGGAGATATATTCTCCCCTGGCTTCCTAACTCTTTTATCCAGCTGTCAATTTGAACATTCTGGTGTGCATAAATGAATGTTGAATCTTGTTTTTGTAGAACTAAGTTGGGTCAAGAGGTCTTGAAGGACTTGGGAATTTGAACACTGCTACCCATGCTATCCACCTTGTCTGTAGCTAACATGCATTTCAGTTGTACAATGTTTCATATAAATTATTCACATAATGACAAGTATCAGCAAGTTTTCAACAAAATCAATAAAATACCTTTTTTTTTTTTGTTTGTTCTGTTCTGTTTTGTTTTTTAAAGAAAGAAAACAGTCCACTCAGCTGAAAGCTCTAAAAATTATAGTTCTGCACTTAATCTATCTTGTTCCCCATGCAGTATAGGTGCCTCTTCTTTTCCTTGTTTTTTGGAGGAACTTAAGGCCTAAATCTTTAATACATTTTGGTGACCTCATGCCTAATACAAAGGTGCTGCCATCTATAGTTTTAAGCTTACAGGAAGGGGCGTAGAATCCCTGTGATTCGTGCCTGAAGTGCTTAACACCTATTAATTTCATTGGCAGTTTGGTACTTCAGTGACTTTAAAACTATGCATTTTTTTTACAAGGTTAAAAAGGTCTCACTGAATCTTGCTTTCTCTCTATAACTTTTCATTGTAGCAGTTTAGCATTACATTCAATGTTGATTTAATACCACTAGTGAAAGTTTTAAGACTTTCTATAGTGTAGGTTATATTATTTTTAATGCAGAGAACAGATAAAGCACTTAAAATTTGAAAGGTGATGACTGCCAATGTTATGATCTCTCAGATCACACAGTTCATACTACTGCTGCTGCATGCCAGCAAGTTACTGTAAGATAAAATGGCCATAGTAAATAAATTAATTTCACTGTAAGTCCATTTAAAATAGTTCCAAACTTGGTGTCTATAAATGGGAATAGGTATTTGAGGCATCAACAAAAGTTGTGCTGCTTTTTTTTTTGTTGTTGTTTGTTTCAGTTTTTGTTTTAAATAGCTTCAAGAATTGAAGGAAACATTTCAAAAATGAAACCGTAATGTTTCTCTATTCTTGCTTCTGGCACATGAATGTTATTTCCTCTACAGTGTCATATATTGACCAGCTTAAACCTGATAAATCAGAAGAGAGATTGCAGTGGAGCTCTATGTATTTAAGTATCAAGCTGATCCATAACTTTCACACCTACGAAAAGCCATTTCTTGTCAGTGCTGTCCAGAATATATCCTGACAGTTCAGTGGGAGTTTCAGTGCCATTTATTTTCAAATCAATACTCAATTACTAAGAGGAAGATTCACTCCCTTGCCCATTTTCAAGATGAAATTATGGAGTAGAGCAATAACACTTAGTCAAGGCAAGCTACTGTCCATTAACTCATGATGCTACCAAAAACCCATCCAGACACTTTATTAAAGCTCAGTCTTTTTTCAGCTTTTAATTAATCATTGTGAAAAAGGCCTTTCACATTGTGACTGATGACCAGAGAAAACAATTTTCTCCTAACTGCCTTTTAATTTCAACTCTGGGAGTGCTCATTGACTGAATCTCACAACAACCCATCAATGCTAGTTTTTAATGTGTTTTCTCCTTTGTTATTGAGAAGAATGGAGTGGCAATGAGGCTTTGTGCTCCTCTTCATAACTCAAGTAATTGATTCGGTAAATGCTGCACATTTGCTAGTGGATAAAAAGTGCTGTCAATGTAGATAGTAGATACTATATAAATTACTCCATTAACAGGAAATAAAGCTATTTACAATTTTTAAAGTGTGAAGCGTAAGTGGCTTTAAAAAAGAAAGAAGTGCTACTTCTTAAACGTACACGCTTGTTTAGCTGTAAATGCTAGCAAGAAGATACAAAGGAACAAAAATGATTAGCAAACTAAGGCTTCAGTCCTGTGGGGCATGCTTACATAGTGACCAATTGCATACTATTCTCCTTGAAAAAAGAAAAATCTCGTGTAGAAAAATACAGAATACTATTTACCACTGGTAATCTCATAGCATAAATCTTGTTTTATTTGTCTATAATTTTGATCACTGAAGGATAAGAGAAAAAAACTTCATTAAGAAAAAAGAGTTGCTTAAGCAAATAGATGAATTTTATGTTTACAGAAGGTAGCATTCACTGAATTGCCTTGTATCTCTCAGAGACAGAGTTAAGACAGTAATGACACTCACTTTGAGTTTTATCTTTACATACTGTTGGTTTTTGTTTGTAAGTATATATAGTTCTACTGATTTGTAAATGAATATTCACCCCCCTTTGTCACTCAGCTTTAAAAATGGGTACTAAATTACTATATGTTTGCATATAACAATTACTACTACTGCATATAATAATTACTATTATATTATTTTCTGTACAATAGACAACTAAAATATTTCTGAATATCTTATTTAAAGATTAGGGAGCTTCCTAACTTTGACTTCACTTTTCCTGAAAACATTCCTTCAACGATGTTTTATCTAACTAACTAGTTATTAAAGACCAACTGCACTGCAAAAAATATGCTGAAGTAATGTATTTTTTTTTCCCTCAAAACACTCCAGGCTTCTGAAGCTTGATGTAAATTGTGGTGTCCACATGAAAAAAATATAAATATATGACAACCACATAGCAGTCTTAATCTGACCTAGAAAGGATGATCAGTAGTCTTCTCCAACATGTAAGACATCTGCAGTTTCTGACATCATTAAAATGAAGGGAAAAATTAATCATATTGTCAGTGCTCAGGTGAAAAACAAGTAGAAATACCGGAGATTCACAGAGCCTGAAAGAAGGGTCCATTAGATGTTCCAGAATAACTTTTTATATACCATAGAATATTTTAAATTGTCTTTTAGCACTTTCATTGATATTAGTATCTTCTCTTTATCTTTGTATGCAAGACACAGAAAGCCTGCCAGCTTCTTTGAAGTTTATATTAGTATATTTATAGTTAGATTAATTAATCATCAACTATTTTGAATTTGGCCTATGATACCTAGCTTTGTTGTTTCCTTCTTTGTAGAGCAATGATCAGCATCACACTTTTATCAATACAGTCACTTAGTTCATTCACAGTAAGCCACACAAAATTTCCTGAATTAATATTTTGATAAAATAGGTTCAGCACAAATGGTCTAATTTCAAAAGCAATGATAATTGCATTGTTTCTCAGACCGATTCATGCTGAAATTATGAAGTAAATGAGTCTTTTATCCTTTCTGTGTAGGAAAGTCACATGTCAGACTCGTCTGATTGATCATTATAGTTTTGTTATTCAGTCCCCCAATGTAGTGTTCCAGACATGTGATTTTCTTCTTACTTATCACAGAAGGAAAACACATTCTTGTACCCCTATGTTATTTATGGAGTCACAATATACTGTGTGCAGTCACATGTAGTGTTCCTGCTCACAGTTCTCAAGAAAATAATTGAATGAAGTTTGCCCACATCTAGTTAATTATATGAAGCAACAGAATACAAATCTGGGATGAGTCTATCACTAAGAAAGGGTCAGCCTATGTGATCAATGACAGTGAGAGTCTTACACAACTTCCTTGTGCAAGCAATGATGAATTCTGTTTTTGATGAAATCGCTATTACCCACTGTGTATCAGTTCCCTTATAAACATCTGTGAGCTAATGTTGTATTTATGATTATTCCTGTTACCATGGCAATTCTCTAGCATCTCTGAAAAGGATAACGTTGCAGAAGTGAATTTGGACACTTTGTCCTGAACTGTTTAAAGATCAGAAATTCAACACTAAGCAATGTATTCAAAAATTTTGTCTGAACAGAAAAAATAATCTTTGTGTTTATTACCAGGGAATGTTAGTCTGGAGTATTTTGTCCTTTCCTGTTAACAAAAACCATTACTGCTTAGTCTTTTCCCTGCTTTACAGTTACCTATTTTTAAAGGAGTACTTCAAATTTCTGTTTCATATTCTTTGAATAAGATGGGAAAAGAAAGAATAAAAATGAAAAGAGCCTCTCCATTGTATGACTATTCATGTATTGTCCAAAATTATTAGTTGTCAAGGTGGTGGTTACAGTTCTCTTTCACTCTACTACAATGCTAACTTAAATTACTTGATCAGATTTTCATACGATTTCACAGAAAACGACTTGAGTTGGAAAGGATCTCTGGAGGCCATCCTCTCCAATCCTCTGCTCAAAGAAAGGCCATCTACAGCAGGTTGCTAGAGCCTTTTCTAATTAGTTTTAAAATATATCCAAGGGTAGAAACTCCAGAACATCTCTGGGATACTTGTTTGAAGGTTTGACCATGCTTAAATGAGAAGGTTTTTTAAAAATGTTTAGAAAGGTGCTGTTGTCTATCAGAAACCCCAGGTCTATTACTGAGAATCTTTTTTTTCCAGCCAGTCAGCCCATAAGTTGTCCTGGTACATAGAGTTACTTTTCCTCACATGCAAGATTTTTGTATTTACCTTTCCTGAACTTCATTCGAGTCCTGTTAATGTTCCTCAGAAAAACAGTACAGCCATCTGGTGTATCAGCCAGTCTTTCACTTTGGTGTCATCTGCAAACATATGGAGTATACATTCATTTCCATCACCTAAGTCATTAATGAAGATGTTAAACAATATTGGCCCCAGTATTGACCCTTGGGTGATTCTGTTAATGCCTGGCCTCTAGTTGGACGTAAAGCCACTGGTCACTACCCTCTAAACCCGGTAGTTCAGGCAGTTTTCAGTTCACTTCACTGTCCACTAATTTGAGTTTTCAAAGATAATTGAAAGTGGTCTTAAACTAACATCAGACAGCTTCTTCCATCCCTGTGGATGATACTTGACAATCTATGGATCATAAATGAAAGGACATCCTTGTCCAGGCTATTGAAATGTTCTTTTATGTTATCTTCTCCCCTGAAAGTAATTCTTTCATCCTAGAACATTTATACAGTGCTCTTTTTTTGTTGTAAATGAATTTAGGTTGATGTAGGTGAAGACTATGAGCCTTTCTCTCTCGTGAAATGGTGGAGATAAATTACTGATAGTATCTAACATCCTCTATGTATAAATTATTTCAAATTATCCCATTGTTTCCTCTGTTCTAATCTTAAAATGGAAGCATGGAAAAATCCACTGAAGGAAAACTACGGACAACTGTGACCGAATATACATTTTATGATTATAGTGAATCATAAAATATGGTACTAATGCTCTGTAATAAATACTTGGGGCTCATTAAAAAAGAAAAAAGAAAAAGGATTTTTTTTTCACATCAGAAAACGTCAGCATTAGAAAACACCAGAAAACATCAGAAAAGAGAAGTGTCTTTCTTTCATAAGCTTCTCAGCATTACTCAGAGTTTGCTTAAATTTTACACTGCCTTCCAGACATCTAGATAGGATATTTAAATTCTCATTTTCTGAGCAACTTTCAGTTCTGATATTATGGCCTACCAACAATCAGCCAATGCTGCACAGCAGGCAATGCTCGCTGCTGATGGTTACAGAAGGGAGACTAAAACAAAGCTTGTATCTGTCAGCTTATTCACAATTATATGGAGATATTCTAAATGAAATTATGAATTTTAAACCATTTGAATTCACAATTCTGAAACAAATTTAGATATTGTTTCCAATCAGAAAATAAATGCCTAGGTCTCCCTTATATGGCATTTCTTAAGCATCATTTGTTTAGAGAACTTTTGCATACAGATTTTCCAAAAAAGGCAAGCTCCATCTTGGAGTACTGCACAACCTGTAGTAATTTTTTAAGGACTGTGCTTTTTCAAAGCATATTTAAAGAATGGTTATGAGATACACCTAAAAAAGTAGGAGAGCTAATAGATTATTAATGACTGCATTATTATTATAGACAAATAACTTTTAGATAGCTACATTTGAGAGGTATATGACATAGAATGTTCCTCTAAATAATGAATTTGAGGGAGAGAAATATAATATAGAACATATATCCAAAGGTTAAATGTAGAGGATTTTAGGCTGATTGTAGAGCAACAGGGAATTATAACTGAGCAGGAAAGGAGAAAAATTATTGTGAAACATTCATTCCATTTGAATCAGTATCTATTCCATCTTGTCCATGCCCATTTAAGAAATCATCTAGTCTAAATCTACCATAAGACTAGATTGGCTTTACATCCGTCATTCCTGCCAAGTGTTTGTCTCACCTGTTCTTAAAGGACTCCAAGGAAGCAGGCTCCTTAAACTCCTCAGGCAATCTATTCCAGTTGTTAACTACCAGTTTTTCAAGAAATTTTTTCTTAGTGTCTAAATCTGAATTTGGTTTTCTACAATTTGAGCACTAGCATGCTTCTTGCATTATCTACTACAGGCATAGAACATCAATTAGTTTCAGTGTTTTCAGTGTGCATATTTGGAGACTATTACCAGAGATAAGATTCAGCCTTCACGTATAGGTGTTCATATGTGATGTATGTCAGCTACCTTTATAGTTGTTTATGAAATAAAATGTGATTCCCTAGAGAGTGCAGAGTGCTCACGAGGGAATGACAGGCATGACAAGTCCAAAAATACTCTCCTGGAACACCAGCTGCAAGTGAGGTAGGGCATGTAAAAGCTTTTTAAACAGACTCAGTTTCCTGGGTTTGGGTGACTGGCCTATACCCTTAGCAAATACAACCAACAGTACAGTAAATATCATAGAATAAGAGAATCATTAAGGTTGGAATAAACCTCTAAGATCACTTAATGCAACTGCCAACATATTCCCACCATGTCCACTAAATCAGATCTGCCATCAGATGTGGCACCCTTAGAGCCATATATACTCGTTTCTTAAATACCACCACTTCTCTGGGCAGCATATTCCAATGTCTGACCAGTCTTTCTGAGAAGATATTATTTCGAATATCTCACCTGAATCTCCCTTGGCACTACACGAAGCCTTACCTCTCTTCCTATCACTGTTTCCTAGGAGAAGAAGCTGACACCCACATTGCCACAACCATTTTTCAGGGAGTTATAGAGGACAGGAAGGTTTCCTCCTAGCTTGCTCTTCCCAATGTTAAACAATCCCAGTTCCCTCAGCTGTTTCTCATAAGACTTGTGCTTCAGACTTCAGCAGCATTTTTGCCCTTCTCTGAAAACACTCCAGAGCACCAGTGTCTTTCTTGTAGTGAGGTGCTCAAAACTGAAAACAATACTTGAGGTGCAGCCTCACCAGTGCTGAGTACAGGGGGATAATCACCTCCCTTGTCCTGCTGACTGCACTCTTTCTAATACAAGTCAGGATGCTTTGGCCTTCTTGTCCACCTGGGCAACTACTGTCTCATGTTAAACTGGATGTTGACAAATATCCCCAGATTCTTTTCCTCTATGCAGCTTTACAGCCAATCTACCTCAAGCCTATAGTGTTGTATGGGGTTGCTGTGATCAAAGTGTACGACCTGGCACTTGGTCTTGTTGAAACTCATGCAATTAGCCTCAACCGATCAAATCAACCTATTCAGCTCCCTCTATAGAGCCTTCCTACACTAAGACAGATGAACAGTTCCTCCAACTTGGTGTCATCTGCAAACTTACTGATGATGCATTCAATTCCAATAGTCCAATCATCAGTAAAGACATGAAACAGGGCCAGTCCCAATACTGACCCTTGTCTCACTCCAATTTATAGGAGGGAGAGGCAGTTCTTTTATTATCTATATACCCAGAGTGAGATTAAGAAACAACAGTTCAAATGTTGGTCCCACCAGTTTATTACAAATCTTATTTAGGGAAATGGAGAAGGGGAGGACAGACACTATTATGAATTAGGGTAATAGGGAAAGGAAGGAGGGCAATAGAAAAGATAGAAAAGAAGAAGCAAGGAGTCTTTATAGGCAGCAAGAGGGAGATAGTCACCACCACGGATCCAGCGTGGTTCGTAGTTCAGTCTTTGATCTTCAGTAGTGGTGGGTCGTCGGGCATTGTTCTCGACAAGAACAGTGACTAGAACAACAAGGAGAGTGACCATGGTGATGATGGCCCCTATTCAATAGTTTCAAAGTGGTCGAGTCAGCTGTCTTTGGAGTTACAGCTCAAATCCAAAGTGGTTGAGTCAGCTCTCCTTGGAGTGGCAGGTTCTGGCTCTGGGATCTCAGAAGGAAATTTCTTTGTTCTTATCTTCCTGGCCTTGCCAGCAGATAAGAGGGAGCAGGGAGGCACCAACTTGTATCTTGCCTTCACAGGATACAATGGCATCATCCCCCAGCCTCCCATACCAAGCTGGAGCTGTTTAGTCACTGGCCTTTAGTCAGATCTTCCGCCAGTGAACACTCCTGAGCACTCTCTTCCACTCTTCTACAGAGGAAGCAGCTCTGGAGGAAGGGGCTTTCAAATGTTCCCAAAGCGATATCGATTGTCACACAGTTAGCACCCATCTCTTGCCTCCTCAACAAATCACTCAGAGTATTATCACAAGAAAAACCTCAGGAAGCAAGCTTTGAGCCAAAAAACAAAGAAGGATTCTCACAACCCTGAAGAATATCACTCATGATCAGTTGCCAGCTGAATTTAATTCCATTCATCATCACTCTCTGTTCCTTGCCCTCCAGCCAGTCCTCACACATCAAAGAGTGTACCAGTCCAAGCCATGGGCTGCCAGCTTCCCCTGGAGAATTCTGTGGGTGACAGAGTCAAAGGCTTTACTAAAGGCTAGGCAGACTACATCAACAGCCTCTCCCTCATACTCCAGGTGGGTCACTTGGTCTCAAATAGAAACGTTATTTAAACTTGCAAGTATTAAGAACTTCAGTATAATGTGCTCTTAATATTCTGAAACTATCCAAACAGCAGATGTTATTTCTGTGTATGGTATAAATAAGTTTTAGGATTATCAGCAAAGGGCAGCTAATTCTCTAACTGTAGCTAGGAATCTTGCTGAGTTGTGAGGTACTTTTCCATTCCAATTTTCATTTCTATAAAGAAATTTAGAATTATTTTAGGTAGAGATTTTACAGTTATTTGACTCTTAGTTTAAGGTAACATAAGAACATACACAGATGGTGAAACTAGGCTAGACTTATAAACAAACTAGAAATGTTTCAAAATCTTTGGTCTCATAAGTTACCTTAGTTCTCTAAGGAAAGAAAGTTTTTAATATCTGTGTCAAAATTTGGCTACCTTTATTTTCTTAAAAAAGCATGATTTTGAAATCAAATAATATTTAATGGAATTAAACTATCAAAGTTCTTTGCAATGCTTATGTATGTTATATGGTTTTTAAATAAAGATATATTATTCAAATTTTTACATTGTGACACTGATGTAAAAAAATACAAAATTATTTATAATAGAGTAGAATTAGAGAATGTCTTGAATTCATTGAACCAATTTATGGCCTTTTGAAAATGTTACCTTGCCATGGATCTTTCTCATAAATTCCAAATATCATACTTACCTATATTATCGTCATTGTGAATTTACCGACTTTATTTCATTTTCAAGAATTTGTGTGTTTTCAAGGTTCCATTGTCTAATAAAACCTTCTTAAGATGTTATTTTGCTAAGAAACACGTATACAAAGCACAATAAAAAACAGAAAGCGTTGATTCGATTATTTAACAGGAAATATTATCTTAACTCCAAGTCTCTTGTCTTTTTAAGTAATAATGTATTTATGAGCAAGATTCTGCTATTTAAAACAGACTTTGCTAGAATCCCACAGCAGCTGAAAATAGGAAGGACTCTGTTTTGAATGAACAGGGAAGACCACTTGCTAAGATAATTGCCAATCTAGCTTGTACCCAGCATGTACAGCACAAGATGTTTATTTATCTGAAGTTTCTTCCCTATAGGCCCTCACATAACTGTGTTCAGGTGCTAATTTTGAACACTGAAATGTACAGGCAAGTTAATGAGAAGGTTTATTGTTGTGGATGTTTAGTGGGCAGGAATACAGAATAGCAGAGGTCACAGGTTACCAGCTGAACTCTTCTGCTGAAAGGAAGGAAATAAGATAAACATTCATTGCTGATGCTACTGACTTACCTGATTGGTAATAATGGTGTAGATGATGTCAGGTTATTTTACATATCAAGCAGACTTTGCAATCTCTGTGAGGCATGAAGGTCAGGAAATGCAGAAAAAGTGTATTCCATGTTCTCACTACTTTGGTACAAAATCTTGTAAAAATAGTTCTGCAGAAAATCACCTTAAGCAGAGTGAAAAATGAAACTAGATCTGCCTGGTAATATCTCATTCAAAGTTTTGATACTATTTTATTCTATTTTATTTTAGGAATTACTAGTGCTGAAAATGTTTGTGGGTTTTGTTTGTCTGTTTACTTGTTTGTTTTAAAGGTAGCATTATTAAATATTTTAAATTGCCAAAATAAAACAAAGTTTTTCTTTTCCTTTTCTCCTCTTAGCTTTGAGTTTAGCCAATTTGGACTGAAATATTATCATCTGAATTCATGTATATATTTGAATTTTTGGTGCTGTTAGTACTAAAATTTCAGATGAAAGGATTCAAAAAACTTCTTTAGTGTACAAAAAGTACACTGTAGCAGAAGCCATGACCACAGACTGTAAATAAAACTTCCATCTCTCCCAGAGGAAAGAGGAAATCCAGGCACACTTTCAACTTGGAGACAACTACCTCCTGGATGTCTTCTAACACTGTGTTCCATTAATATTAGGTGCACATATTTGCCCATGGAGGCAAATTGCAAACTTCTGGGTGAAAATACTAAATGGAAGAGTGTGAATTTGTCAACATATGCTAGAAATTGAATCTGTGTCACTACAGATATGTTAAATGTAGATTCCAGATAAAAGGCACATTTTAGACACAAGGTAGATTTTTAGACCAAGAGTTCAAGTAATGAAATGGAAATTAAAGTAGAAAACAAAACACAGCAATTGTATTAGTTAAGAATATAATAAACAAAATATTTTAACAATAATTTTATTTCTGAGACAAAATCCTCCAGATTATGTCCACTTTTTTATGGCCATTATGTCAGCATGTAAAAAAACAATCAAGCATTCATCATCATCCCAAAAAGAAAGAAATAGAACAAATCAGAGCAAATCAGAGCAGAGGCTAGTCCAAAGTCCAAAAATAAAGTTTCATACCATTACTCATTTTAACAACCTACACTCCTGCCCTTTGGCCTTGCTAGAACATGCACAACAGTACTGCAATCTGCAGCCTCCTTCTTGTGGATTCTTCACAGAATTACCACTATGTCATTTTATCTCAACTAATGAATACTGAATGTGCTTTCTTTTCTATTGAGTGTGGTGGAATTGCAGAAACTTGCTGGAACTAGATTTTATTTGATTTATTTAATTACTAGATAAGTATCATGCACTTCTCTATTCCACACTAGTGTGAGAAAGAAATGTCATTGCTGTTGATGTTTTACCAGTTGTAATGCCATAACATTGCAGTAACTGAACACGGGTGCGCTGTGCTGACTGCCGTACATCTAAGAAGTAAAGACTTGGTGAATGCTTCAGAAAACTCACACTGCCAAAGAAAGGAAGCATGGCTTAGACCTGCACCGATTGTGACACAGAACAAGAGAGTATATGAGAAGTATCAGCACTTCTAATGGGCAGTATCCCTCTAGAAAGTGTTCTGTTTGCAGGAAATGGGATGGGACAGTGTTAATGAGATGCTTATGATGACTTTTTACTCTTTCTATCTTCTTTACACTCAGTTACAACTGAAACATCTTTCCCAAAACTCAGCAACAACGAAATTTTCAACAAAGAAAGGTCAACAGTCAATGCAGGACACTTTGTTATTCACACATTAGTTTGTACTACCGGTTCTCATACTTTACTCATGCTGCTGCTTACAGCCATTTCACCTGACTGATAGGCCATGCACAATTGATATAGAGCCTGTTTTTAATGAGATATCTTGAGGCAGGGAGCCAAATGTTTTTATATGCTGTATTTAGCATACAAAGGATCAGGGTGATGAAGCATTCTCTAACATGCTCAGAGGTTACTAATGCTGCTAGTTTAGGAGCAATGCTCATAACCAAGAAGTTTAATCTGCCACAGGTCATTTGGTAAATTCAGTTCCGAAAGGATTAAAAAAAAAAAAAAAAAAAAAAAAAAAGCAGAAGGAAAGGCAGAGGCAAGACTGTGCTAATTATAAATATAAGAAAAATTATGAGGGATATGCTTTTATAGAAGCATCTGTCAGCCATGTCAAGAGAGAAGAAATCCAGGTACAGAGGAAATAAATTACTTTTGAAGGATTATCTAGAGTAAGTCATTAATACTCTAGCCCCTAAAACTACAAAGTAATCACTTAAATGTCATACTGAATAAAGTTAAAATAATGTTTTAAAATAACTATTGTAAAGCCAAAAATATCCAGATCTTCAGCAAAATAACAGGATATTCAAGGAAAACAGCAATGAACTTCATGAACTTGGATAGAGGCTCTATAAATATAAGTTAATATGGCTAACAATGTTTTGGATAAAAACATCCCAAGGATTTAGACTGACCACTCTTCAAATGCATATTAATTTTTCCACAGTTTCTGAGCAGAACTATTTTTTAATACCTTATCTTGCATTCCTTTCTTATATTTTAAAAATAAGTTTGTTTGTATATTTGTTGATTTCAGAATTACAAGTCTTTTAGGAAAAAGTAACAGAACGTTAAAATATATAAGATTTAGAAAATTTTCAAATAAATATTTTAAGCTCCACTTCATTCTGCAGTTTAGTGTTTAAAAATCACTCCACACTAAAGAAATCAGCTACTCAGGAAATGCAATTTGCACTTTAGAATGAGAAACTGATTACAGAAAAATGACTTTTAAAATCAGCTGTCTGATGACTTAGGTTGGCAAAGCAAGAAACAGAATTTTCAAGCTCTAATTTTAACTATAAGAAATTACATATATTGAAAAGGGAACTTTTAGTTAGTAAAAAAAAAAAAAACTGCTCATGTGATTAAACCCTCCCCAAAATGCAGAGTCATTATTTTCTACTTAACCCTTTCAAAAGAAAGGGGACAGGTACAATTGTGACAGTGTTCAGTGGAATAATTTACCCCTTTTTGGACCAATTGGCTGCTGACAGACCTCTGAATCTCCAGTGAACTGTTCTGTACTTCTCTTCAGCCTGGCTTCAAGATAACTCCCAGAAGAGCAGCCCACAGCCACTGGTCTGCCTGGGAGGAGTGAGCCATAGCTTCAATTCCCTTTCAGCCCAAACCCAAGGAGCTCAATCTGCTGTTTGTTAGATCACACCCTTATTATAGGATTGCAGATCCACGCTCTGTTTTTGCTTTTTATAGCTCCAGGCATCTTTCATTCTTTTGATACCTAAGGGTCTACAGTCAATTGGAGGCATACAGGTACATTTTTGGTAATTGCAGCTGCTGGCTGAAACGGTTCTTGTGGACACATGGATTTGGACACATGTAAACTGACAGAAAACAGATTGGAATCCCTCTATCTTTATTTGCTGGATTAGACAATTGCAGAAAGGGAGGATGGTATCATCAATTCCTTTCTGGAAAAAGAAAATTACCATAAGGGTCTTTGTAGTTCTCTGGAGGAAGAGAATATCTGAGCATTAATAGTTGAAGGCAACTTCATGTTATTCTTTATGCAGCACCTAACAGAAATAGGACCTATATATGCCACTGTTTGTATCTCCTCTTAGTTCTGACAGGTTTTAAATTTCAGTATGCCATGGGCTGTCAATTTATGGCCCTCATCTTCCTGTACATTTCACAAATCACCTAAGCTTAAGCCTGAATACTGTAGCAGTTAGAGGATTAATAACAGTGTAAAATAAAATTCCATAATAAAGCACTTAATTGATCTAACATTTGATACAACATTAAAGAGGTGAACACGTGTTAAAGAGTTCTGTTAAACTAAATCTTGAGTAGCAGCGCATTTACTTTTCTCCTTCATTTCTCTAAAAAATATTGATTCAGAATACTAGAATATTAAAAAGTAAATTAATTAAATTCAAAAGTAAATAAGCAATTCAGTGTTTGGCTTTCTGATAGGGTAAACTGTAATTCTAATAGCATGGTAAAATAGAATGCTGAGACTGAAAATCTACAAATCATAACATACGAGTTGTGGTGCTGTGGACAAAGAGCTGTGTTTACTCAAAGTAAAAAATTTATGACATGATACTGATGTCCAATTAAATTTTAAAAATAGTGTACAATTTAAAATTGCTCTGCTTAATGCTTATCACCCCCTGCATAGTGCATTGTTTAAATATGTTAGGACAGAATATTTCATTAAATATTTATTAGTAAATTCAATCACAGCAAATTATTTCCCCCTCATTCAATGTATAATAGTGCTGCAATCAAACTTCTTTTGTTTCTAAATAATCACTGCATCAGCAATCTCTAATTATATATAGGGCTGCTGAAAAATTAGAGATGTGAAAAAAGAGTCCCCTCCTTTGGTAACTAGTTCCCCTTCATTTCTTCAGAACAATTAAAATACCCAGCTGCATTAGCAAGATGGAGCATTCTGAGAAATAGGTTTCAAGTAGCAAGCTTCTGAAAATGTATTAGTTTTGTTTTATTTTGTGTGTGGAAGTAGAATTATTACATTTCTTTATAAATAAACCGGGAACATTCTAAGACAGTTTTTAATGTTAATTAAAGTTTTTTTTATTCTTCCTCAAAAAATGACATTGACTACATAGTTTAGGAAGAATTACAGATACCTCTACATCTTTTCTTCAGTAGAATAAATCTGGTTTAAGATTTTTTGTTGCTTCAGAAAGTCGCAACTGCATTTGGAGGACTGTTTGCAGTACAGGGTTTTGGGTCACGTCTAGCTAATATCTGAAAGCCACAGGCAGAAACACAAGCCAGTATTTACAAGTCTGTTACTGATCTGGATCAGCTTGTCAGCTTGAGCCAGAAAAAAGCCAAGTGTGCTTTGAGAACCAGGATACCTTCAAGCTTGATAACTTCTGTTCAGATGCCTGTTCACAAGGCTAAATTTGAAGCTAGCTACAAGATAGATATTAATATTAATATAGTAATAATATCAAAAGTAATACAATTAAGGACAGCTAGATATCAACAAAAAATTTTGAACATATAAGGCATATAACCCTTTTTTTGCCTAAATGTCTCAGAAAAGAGCTCCTTTTGAAAATGCTGACTGTGATTAAGTAAACCATAAAATGTGACAAATACATGTTGTAAGGTGATTTACTTTCTTTTTTTCTACTTGGTTTACAGTTTCCTCTTTGAATTACTTCTACCAGTCATGTCTTGCCAAAATCCATGCTAAAGTTCCCGAAAGCAAGGAGTGTTTTTTTAGTATCTATCGTCCAGAGGTCAGGATTGGTATTACTAGATGTAGAAGTAATTCATACAGATGACCTTGTTCCTTTCAGGATTTATTCTCTAGAATTGCTCATCATAACTTTGTTCCATCACAATAGTGGGAGCACCAAAGATGGAGATTACCTTATTTACTTATTTAAAAGCATTCAAGGACAGGATTTGTGAAATGTCTAAGGTATCTCCAGGTATCTCAGTTGTTTCAGACATGAAAGGCAAATGAAAAAGCAGAATTTGTTACTATTTTTTCTGACAGTAAGAGAAAAAAAATAGACAATGGAGAAATTTCAAATATTTTAGTGCAATTATAGCATAAAATGTCAAAATTTTTGCAAGCATCAGAAAAACTCCTTGTAAATAGAACGTATTCACCCAACCTGATGATACAATTAAACAACAGAATGTTGTGTACTCAACACTGAACTGAGCATGTGTTCGCACAGATAATGAAAAGTGAGATATTCAAGAAACAAAATTTGTTTGATTTAGTATACATGAAATATACTGAAGGATAATTCTCTGTTTTCAAATGAAGACCCAAATGATGTTCAAAATCTCCACTGATTTCAAACCTTGTTTCTTTAGTAATAGCAGTGCAAGATATTTATAATACTGCAAAAGACGCTCTGCACAGAAGCACTCAGAACTGCTTTTGAGGATTTCTTGCCATGACAAACCTATCTCAAGGCCTTAATTTACTTTATTTGTTAACATATTTTGTTAAACTTTCAATGACAACCATAAAACAATTTGAAATACTGATGATACTTCTCATTAACTGTGTTTTGTTGGTTTTCTTTTTCTTTTTTTAATGAAAAAAAGGCTAGAAGAGAAATAGATAAATCTAACAACTTCTATGATTTTTTCCCTATGTTTTGCCTTCATTAGGATACACATATGCTGAAACGTGTAACAATAGTAGGAAATTCTGAGCAAATTTATTGGGCTAAAGTGGCAAGTTTTTGGCTACAGAGGTGGCATCTGTGATCAGAACTGCCCTATATCAGATGAGTGCCAGTTCCAGCTGCTCCAAAAGGGACTCACTTCTGGGCAGAGCTGAGACATGAGTGGTGCTGGTTGTGGCTTTGGGAAAGCAAATTTAAAGGAAGAAAGAAGTGCTGAAAAACAGCTGCTGGGAAAGAGCAGTGAAAAATATGAAATGGCCATCAGACACCAAGGTCAGATGTGGGCAGGTGCTCCAGGCATGGAACAGAAGCTCTCTGCAGCCCAGGAGAAGCTCACAGAGGAGTAGGCTGATCCCTTCAGACCATAGGCACCACTTGGAGCAGATCTCCACATGCAGCCATGGAAGAGCCCACAGCGCAGCAGTGGGTGGCCTGGAGGAGGCAAGCCCTCCCAGGAGCAGGGCCCAGGCCAGAGCTGCAACCCATGAAGAGGAGTCATGGTGGGGCAGGGGTTACAGTGATCATGAAGGAGTGGCAGTGATGAAGCATTATAGAGTGACTGCAGCCCTCAATCTCATTCACTATTAAGGGAAGAGGAGGTAGGAAAGGGTGGGTGGGGAGATGTTTTTATTTTGCTTTTTGTTCTCACTGGTCTGGTCTGTTAGTAATAGTCAATACGTTACGCCAGTTTCCCTACATTGAATCAGTTTTTCTTATGACGTTAATTGGTGAGTGATCTCCCTGTCCTTATGTCAGCCATTTTTCATTGTGTTTTGTTCTCATCTTCCTTTGAGGAGGGGGAGTGAGAGAGTCGTGTGGTACAATTTGGATGCTCATCATTGTGAAACCACCAGAAGAAAACCCTTAAAAACATAACTCATCTTTAAAAAAAATAATAATAATTAGTTGAAATGATAATTAACAACTGTGCTTATTTGACCTATCATTCATAGAGCTCAACGTCATAAAAGAATGAAACAGAAATGTCAGTTAAACAGCAAAACTTCTGGATAATAAATACATTTCCACTACATTTCTTCTCACAACAAGAGGCAAAGAATTGAAACTAATTAGAGAGAATGCAGTTAAAGAGAATCAGTGAGCATGTATTTGCGCCCCTTCTGGGGATCCCTCCCAGAACTAAAATGCAGTAAGGAGATCTGGCAAAATTTATTCCCCAAGTCTGATTTGTAATATGACCACCACAGTCACTTCACTGATTTAAGTAAGAATAAACACAGTACAATGACATCGTTAGCACATTTCTTTGCTGTCATTTCTGAATTGACAAATGAATAGAATAGATACCCCCAAAGCTAAAAGTAGTCCCCAACTCTGTGGGGCTATTTAATAAATAAGTATTGAGGATACAAGCAGGGAGAGGACGAAAATGGCATTTTCTTTTCACGAGAAAGAGAGAATTACCCTTTTATGCAAATATAATGGTAGACAACAAGAAGGAGAAGCCTAAATGTCACTGGTATGCCAGCACATTCTAGTTGCAATTATATTTCAAGTTACTTCTACTACAATTATATTTAAATCTCTTCAGCATAACTGTGATGCAACATGCTGGCAAATACCCACTTTAATTCATATCTATGCAATTCCTCCCCAGTCAACAGACTTGGGCAAGTGTGACTCCAAAATCACTTTTTTTCTTCCAGTTGTTCAAAGATTTGTAATGTATAAATAAGTTGAACAAAATCTTTGGGACTGATATACAGACAAGACATAAATTATCATACAGGCCAACCCTGTGAATGACTTCATTGTTTAAAAAGTCTCAGGAAGGTTTCTAGCAGTCCACTTCCAAAATCAGCAGTTATTTTTGCAAGTCTTGTCCATAATGAAAAATCATGATAGCGTTAAATCATGATAGTGTTTTCAGACAATATCTACCTCAATCCCTTGAATAGTTTTCCATCTTTTAAATCTAACTGGAGATTTTCACTGTTTTTAATACATTTTGAATATGGGTTTAGAACAAAGGTAAATAATAGAAAACTGAAACTTTATTGGAAACTAGATAAGCCTCCCACAAGTCATTAGTTGCCTGTATTCACCTCAAGGGTGAAGTAAAAGACATTAAAACTCTGGGAGGTCATACTACAGTTTTGCAGTTTTGCTCACACTCATTGAGCCTCAGGCAATACACTTGTTATAGACACTTTCAGCGCTGCTCAGTTTGTGTTTTGTTTAGTTGATTTAACAGATGTGCATAGCTTGCAATCATGCTTTTGTATTTATTTCATTCTTCACTTGTCTGGAGACAAGATAAATGATGGTTGGTCAGTTCTTCCTTAGGCAAACTTAATAAAAATTTGACTATATACAATAGTATTGCTTTGGCTATTAAAGCCCAAATTTTGTATTCCTTCCTTTCATTGCCTTTCTGCTCCTCTCAAAACAGTGTAAAGTCCAGAAAAACTGACTGCTTTAATCGATATTTCTTTATTCTCAAATTTTGGCAAGGAGGGAGAATCAAAACAGTGCATTTTCTGAACAAGTTCTCCACACAATCACAGTATGCTAAATCTTATTAGCGTTCAAATACTGCTAAGGCACAGAGAAGGGTTCTCTGCAGAAATGAATTGCAACATGTTTTTCGTTCAGACAAGGCCAAGGGTTGTCAGTATTTGTTAGTTGTCCTCATTCAGATGCTATGTATTTTTAGTATCATTCTTGTAGAAAACAGTGCATATCTCTGAGGGGTAATTTTGTCAGGTTATTGTGATTACTGGAGCCTGACTATTTCAGTGGTCTCCTGTCCTCTGGCCACAGAATATCTGCACTCTGCCTGTTTTAAAACCAGCAGGACTACTATCCCTGTCTGAAAACCTTTGACACTTGAAATGTATTTGTGAATCAAGCTTCAAGTGAAGGGATTTCTGCTTTGACATATGCCAGGGACATCAAGTAATCAAAAAGCAGGAGAACAAAATAAAATAATGTCACAGTATAAAATTATGTTAAAAAGTAGGAGCAATGATGTATCTCTCTCCATAAAGCCATTAGTGGCTAAATACTGTATTAAAGGAACATGTTTCCTTAGAAATGCTTTTCTGTTCTTCAGTCAAAGTAGAGCTTATTTCATCTTTTTTTTTTTTTCTACTAAAATACATGCTGTCAATAAGGCATCCAAGCATAACCAGGAGAGTGTCTTTAATAAATCAATGGCTTAAAAAAAAAAAAAAAAAAAAAAAACACAAATATGTCAACAGACAAAAGGAAACAGAACAAAAACAGAAAGAAACTGTGTGGTATTACCATAGGCTGTCTGATCTGTATCAGCTTGCTCTTTATTATTTATTTCGCCAAGGAGAGATATGAGGCAGAAGGAGCATTACTTTGTAGACCAGCCTGGGAGGACATGGCAATTCAGTAGCCTTCACTCCTGGCAGAAGGTGAGTGTGTTCCTACCACGTCATGCTCCTCGTTACTATCTTCACTGTCTCTCACTTTGGAACTTTTCAGAAGTTCTGATTTTCACTCTTCATGTGCTTGTTGCTCAACAGTCTATAATTTTTTGTATTCTCCTTCTTTCTTACAGCTTAGGCAGTCATCAGATGACTACTAAAACAGCTGTTGAAACATGCGTCACATTGAAATAATCCCATATCAGGGCACAAGGTGAAGTGTTTGAGGCTCTACAACTTCTTCTGGCCAATGTAGTGGCACATCTGTTTGTGCTACAAGCCAGCTCTGCAACACTGGGTGAGTGAGAATCCTGTGAAATTAGTGTTTGTGAACGGACCGTCGGAAAGCTCCCCCATGGCCTTCCACTTTTGACTACATCTGAGCACCATCTGTAAAGTCACGGTTTTTGTCACTGAATCACAGATGATTGCAGACAAATTAAGTTTTGGTAAGCAGGAAATAACTTTACATGAATGCCAGTATTCTCTTCATTTTTGTTTTAGTGACATTTTGGTCAACAGGGTAGCAAATATATGGGGGCTGCTTCAAAAATAATGCCTCCTATTTTATTATGCTGGCACACATCAGATACGGATGCTGGTGGAATGTCAGTAGAGGCTGAAACTTCCTTTCAGTATTCCATTCCATCTTGTTGTCATGCAACAGATGGCAGCGGAGTGGCAGTCTGAGAC
Organism: Tympanuchus pallidicinctus; assembly: GCF_026119805.1. NCBI lineage: Eukaryota > Metazoa > Chordata > Aves > Galliformes > Phasianidae > Tympanuchus > Tympanuchus pallidicinctus. Next base: position 70,125,755 of record NW_026294747.1, read on the forward strand.
ACTGGTGTTTCACATGGTAGTGCATATGAAACAAAGGGGGTGGAATTGAACTCTCCACGAAGAAAAAAAATGCCAGCACTGACATTCATTGATGCTTGCAGAATGTTTATGGAGACCAAATGGTGGATGTGAGTACAGTGAGGCAGTGGGTGGTGTGTTTCAACAGTGGCAACAGTGAAATGGAAGACAAGCTATGTTCTAGAAGGCTGTCACACCATGAAATGAAGAGTGTCATGATCCATTCAAATTGACTAATAGTGCTAACTATGTTGAAAACAAGTGTTTTGTAGCTGAGAATTTGCTCTAATTGTGTTATTTTTCTCTTTGTTAAGTTTCTCTTTTTTCCCTTTTTTAAGTTTCCATGAACATAAATAGGAAACATTACTTTGGGATGACAACCTGTCACCACAAGTTGAAGCAGTAGTTTTTTTCTCTCTAAATTAAGTTGGCCTGAGTATAAACAAACATGAGGCTGTCAGTAGAGAATAAGATGCATGGCAGGCATATTCAGTGGACACTGTTTGCATTTCCTGTATTGCTGATCCATTAGAAAGAGATATAGCACAAGGTTTAGTTATCTTTGAGCATATCTCAGATAATGGATCTCAGTAAACTTGAAGAGTACTCTTATTAAAGTCTCTAATACATAAAATATATTTATGAAATGTATGAAATGTGTCATATTTCTACATTTTACCTGTCACATTCTGTTTCATTTCACTTATCTTCTCTCAACATAGGAGACATTATCAAACTAAGAATAGCTGTATCTCCTCCAAAACCCAAATTAGTTTGAAGTCTACCTTTCCATGGGGAGCAGAGCAGCATTTCACCTTTGAAAATCATAAAGACACTTTAATAAACCTGCATGTATTTGCTTTTTTTTTTTTTTTTTTTGGCTTGTACCTTAAAAAAAAGATAATGCATCCTCTCAAATTATCAGAATGAGAAACATCAGACACGGAGGTCATATGTCCCACCCAAGACAGATTTTTCTGATTTAAAACAACTGGTAGAAATTTAGCTTGATAGCTGATCATATATTTTCAAGATACACTTTATCAAAGCATGACAGCAGCTGTGAAATCTCAGAGTTTCTCCTCTCTCCTTTATGACACCTTGATAAGGCAATTATAGCATAATTACCTTAACAAGTGGCATTACAGGAAATTATTGTCATTCTCCTGTTAAAATAACACATAATCATCAGCAAGTGTATTCTAGAATCCCCAATCAGCATGTGATTAACTGGAACTAGAGCAGAAAAGAGAGTGTGACAGGAGGGCAATAAATGACAAGTTGCTAGAAAAGATTTATATATATGTATATATAGATAGATAGATTTCACTGGGTATTAAGATAGTTGTTTTCCTGATCATTAAAAAAAAGGGAGGGAGGGAGAGGAAATGAAGAAAAGAATTACCCTATAAAGCTGTTATTATTTGATATGTAGGAAAAAAACAAAACAAAAAAAAATCTCTGAGGAACAGTTCTTGAAAATACTTGGGCAAACAGACAGTTTAATTTAAAAATACATGTCTTAGCATTTAAATATACATTCTTGTGAACCTTATTTAGATTTTTGTATGCTTTTGCTCTATTTTTTACTCTATTATTTAGGTTTGGGTCATACTGGATGAAAAGCTGCGTAGAGGAAAAGGATCTGGGAGTATTTTCAACATCCTGTTTAACATGAGATGGCAGTATGCCCAGGTGGACAAGAAGGCCAATGGCATCCTGTCTTGTAGCAGAAACAGTGCAGTCAGCAGGACCAGGGAAGTGATGGTCCCCCCATACTGGGCACTGGTGAGGCCACACCTCAAGTACTGTGTTCAGTTTTGGGCCCCTCACTATAAGAAGTACAGTGAGGCCCTGGAGCATGTTCAGAGAAGGGCAAAAAAGCTGCTGAAGTGTGCAGAGCACAAGTCATATGAGGAGGGGATGAGGGAATTGGAATTGCTTAGTCTGGAGAAGAGGAAGCTCAAGGGAGATCTTGTTCTCTACTATTTTCTGAAAGGAGTTTGTGGCAAAGCCTCTTTTCCCAGTGATAGGATGAGAAGAAATTGTCTCAAGTTTCAACTAGAGAGTTTCAAGTTGGGTATTAGGAATAATTTCTTTTCAGAAAGGGTGGTAAAAAAAAGTACAGGCTGCCCAAGGAGGTGGTGGTCTCCCTTCCTGGAGATTTTCAGGAAAAGAATAGATGTGGCACTGATTTATACTAGTGGATATAGTAACGATGAGTTGACTGTTGCATTAAATGATCTTACTGGTGTTTTAGAACTATAATGATTCTCTTATTCCATTTTTTTAGATAGACTACCTTGCACTCCACATTATTATGTTCTGTTGAGGAAACTGCTTCCAGTTTCATGCCATCTTCATTAAAACAGCCATGTTGCTAAACTCCCTTTTCTCTTTCATCATCAGTGAGCTTCTTGAGTGTAACTGAAGATCTCAGGTTATAGGCTGCATTTTGAGAGAAATATCATCAAGAATCTCTTTTTTATTCATCCCATCCCAATTTTTACTTACAAAGCTGATGCTGAACATCACATAAACCATTACATAAGGTGTTCTAATTCTTAAAATATTTTTTTACTGATTAATTTGCTATACTTCAGCATGTAGAAAATATTTTCTCCTAAGCATGTTTTTATGTTTTAATAAAAAAAATTCACCACCCAATATCCAACAAATCTGAATAAAGTGAGCTCAGTATTTTGTGCCCCCAGGAAGTCAGAATACTCTTTAGTTTTAAAATATGCATTAGACTGAAACATAGTTTGTATGGGAAAAGAATGTAGACAAGAGAGAAAAAGAAAAAGCAGGATTCTAGTAGAAGAGGGGTATCTGTATACATGGAACGGAAAGGGGAGCACTTCCACACAGTGAAGTGAATATGAAGGCTTCTAAATTGAGATTCTGTGTTTTGTCCCAGAGGTTCTTTTACTAGCAGACAAGGATCAATCAAATAGAAATTAAGGAGGCGTTCTTATGGTAAGAAGTCTGTGTAACTTTACATAAAATACATTTGAAAATGAGACACTTAAGAAAAACCTCTTTTTGAACTTCATTCACTAGCTACTTTTAAAACAAATTTTACTTTGAATGAGTCATGGAGGTTGAAGTCAATTAAATTTATTTGCTCTGATAAGCAATCTGCTACCATGCACACCTACTGAAAAGCTATTTTCGTTCTATGGATAGCATCAGCAATAAAAATAAATAAAACTCCAATCATATATCCAGATTTCTTTATCTACATGATTTCATAGCCTACATTTTGGTGGTAAATACCTTTGATATTGTTGCTATTTTTTCAAAAAATAAATAAAACATTAATTGCAATGAACAATCAGAAAAAACGCAGGTGTCTGTTCTTAATATACTTTTAGTCATGAAACTCCTTTAATGGAAAATCCTATTGAAATCAGTAGAGTTAGATCCAGTGCTATGTAATTATGATTAATCAAACTTTCAAGAACTTTTGAAATCGGAACTTCTAAGCTTCTTCCCTCCCCATCCTTCCCTTTCTCTTTTTCCCTTTTATCCTATCATTGTATTATGGATTTAAGGTTCTTTTATCTTTACTATTTAGAAATAATTTTCGTGGGTCAAAATTTGAAGAAAAATTTATTGAAGTTCTGCTTTTTGATCATAGAAGCAAAATGGTGAGTGTATACACATAAGATCTGCTGCATCTGTTTTGAATCAATGCGGATCTCAAAATGAGCTATATTTCTTTAGACTGCTAAATTATTAATTATTATTATGAGAATGTATTAAGGAATTAGGTAAAGTATAAGGACAACTAAAATCTGATATGTCTCTAATCAACATTTAGTCTTTGCTTACTAAATAAATATAAATACAGAAAAATATGGAAGTCTTTCTATACAGAAAAATATGTTTTAATGTCAGTGAGGACTGTCATTTAACTGAATACCATCAGTTCATACTTTTACTTCCATCTTATAGAACATGCAGAATTTATGTTCTATACATTAAAAGCATGTTGTTGAAAAATCTGTCTATACAATCAGCTATTTTTTCCCTACAGTATTTGGCGGGTAAGCATTAATTCCTTAAGAATGTTTTAAAAAGTAGCAAAATTTCTTAAAATTTAACAGCACTGAATATATGCTTTTACAATTCAATGAAAAGTCTTTCAAAAAGATTTATGAATCATGAAAGAACTCTATCAGCCCATTGTGAGTCCATGTAATTATATAAATCTTTGATAATAATATAGAAACCAATAAATATATCATTGTGTGTGTAGGCTGACTGCATCAGGTCATGATGAAGATTTTGTTAGAAAATATCCCTACAAAGGTGTCCATTCATTTGATTTCATTTGCACATTATTATATTTCAAAGCAAATTAATAACACAGTACTGAAAAGAAAGACTAACAAAATACAGGAAGAGATAACTATCTCACAGTCTGATAGGTATTAACACTAAGCTACAGTTTGGATTCTTCCACATTAGTATAACAATTATTTTCTAGATTTTCACTTGTGTAATTGAGAAATGGTCTTGAAAAATGGCTACTGTGTTTGTTCTTGTTTCAGTTAGTGAGACTAACTAAGTCACTAACAGATTTTCTTCTCTGCCTGGTTCTGGAAGTCTGAGCCTTCAGCTTAGTCGGTAGTAGTTAAAGTTGATGGTTTCACAAAATTCTAGAAAATACAAAAAAAATCCTTTCCTATCCCAAAAGACAGTGCACATCACTTTTCCTGCTGATTTTTAAATCTTTTCTTACTTTTTCTTCAATGAGGAGTTCACATCACCATTCCATAAACTGCTGTTTGCATTCACATTGCAACAAAACAGTGAGATAAAGAAGGAATTCCAAGAAAAGTCAATGGTATTTAGTCAAACCACAACCTATTGGTGCATATTTTGGGAAAAACTAAAATCTTGTCACTGAAAGTGTTTTGGATAGTTGTATCTTTTTTTCAAAATTACATGATCTTTAGTTAATTTTTGGTTTTTAGATTCATTTTTGAAAGGCATCAGAAAAGAAATGATAATGAAAAAGACTGTTTAGAACAAGAATTAGGAGAGTTATCAACCAAAAAATAAACAACAGGTGAAGATGCTTTGACACTAGAGAACAGGAGAGGTGGACAGTCAGCACATGACTTTTGGCTTTATTAACAAGTCAAACAGTAAAGGGTTGTGCACAATTTACTTTCTCACCAACTACATGATTTGTTTGATTAAATACAGGTCTCTGATGTGTTGCTGTGCAAATACAAGCTGCTAGGCCTCTTTATACTCTAGATCCCTTTTATGGTTGTCACAACTAATTTACTGATATTCAGCTTGTAGATAAGGCATTCTGACTTTATATATCTAAAAGCAGGTGTCTTCATGCGCATGTGATGCAGTAAATAGTACTTAGAATTGTGTGCAGCAGACCAGATATAATTGCCTGAGATGCAGACTGTCTCATTAGGCACCTTAGACTTTGACACAGAATTAGATTGTATTGACTAAATGTCCGGTAACTGTAATGGGAGCTTGGACCTCTCCCGTAGAGAGCCCTAGATTCACTTGCATTAGGTGAAAAAATTTTCACATATGAGGTCTAGGATGCAACTCATTTCATGAAAGGAAAAATCAAAATAGATATAGTAAAACAAGGCTCTGTAGTGCCTAATTTTCTTTATGACTATGAAGTGAGTCTAGGTCGTGATTAGTTGGATAATGAGAGTTATGAGACAAAATCTCTGGTTTATTAGCCTGACCGCTAAGTGAAGATTTTTTCAAACCAATTATTCATTTTTCAACTTTTCATGCTCATCTTAGTGTATTTATGAGTGGGCTGTTTAAGTTCTGATTCGTATTCTGTGCAAGAGTTTGAAATTGACCAGATAGTCTGCTCTTGGTCTCCAGGGTAACAGCAGTTTCCCAAAATGACTATACGCCATTCTTAACAAGTATATCAAATCATTGGTCATGTTTCTTATTAGTTTCAGTATACCTCTAAGAAAATCAAGAAATAAAAATGAATCTGAAATAATTTTAGTCTCCTATGAAGTAGACATGTGATTTTATAATAAAAATTATTTTCCTAGATCTGTATAATGTTATATTTATAGAGATATCTGTTGAAAAACATAAGATTCAATGAAATATTCAGTGTTTTTTAATTGAGATAATTTTCACTGTATATTAATATATGAAACATTTCATCCCTCACAATTCTGTCCCCTTTTGTTTGCCTAGCTGTGTGTATAATATTTTTAGTAATATATGGTGATTTTCACTCTTCTCATGAAAATAGATTTAAAGCATTTATATAGCCAAAGTATATGTAAGAAATTTATTATCTTCCCTTTGCCATGACCAGCTCATATAGACTCTTTTCTGAAACAAACATTCTGCCAGAAAAAAAAAAAAGAAAAAGTTCCTAGGTGGCTTTGAAAGGAAAAGGAATTTAGGATTTTACAATGATTCAGCTGTAAGGGACCTACAAAGATAACCAAGTCTAACTGCCTGACTACTTAAAGGATAATCAAAAGTTAAAGCATAATAATGGCATGATCCAAAGGCCTTTTGAGAGTCAACCAATTTGTTAGGAAGTTGTCTGTTCTGTTCCAGTATCTGACAACTCTTACAGAAATTTTTCCAAATACCCAGTCTGAACCTCCTTTGATGCAGCTTTACGTCATTCACACGTTCTATTATTGATTACCAGAGAGAAGATGTCAGTACCTACATTTCTCCTCAGGCAGATGTACAGACCACTGAGCCTTTTCTCCAAACTAGACAATCCAAATGCCATCAGCCTCTCCTCATAGAACATGCCTTCCAGCATTTTTACCAGCTTTGTGTCCCTCCTCTGGAAGCTTTCAAGCATCCTATCATCCTTTTTATATTCAAGGTTAGTGTGCACCAAAGCTAAATATAATGGGACAATCAACTTTTTACGCCAACTGGCTATGACTTCAAATATGTCTTACAATCTTTTCCCTCCTGCAACAAATGGTGATTTTTATTTTTTTTTTTTCTCCTCAGGAATTCTCTGTTTCTACATTAGATTGAGATCTAGAGCCAAAACATTACTCCCACTTGACATTACAGCAAACTGCTTTGCCATAATGTGTGCAGATAATTTATCGTTGTAGGCTATGGTCATAGTATAAAAGAAAGTGAACCCCAGATGGAAGATGTCTGTTGAAAAATGAAAGAGCAGAGCTACGGTAATAGAGTATTTAGAGAACAGCAATTTGTGACCACTAATGTGACCCTACTCTAGTCCATTCTGCCCTGAAAGGAAATAATATTTATGTTTCACTGAGGAAATTCTTTAATTGTGGAGTTGAGTGAACACATATACATGCATGCACAGTAACACACAGTCATTTATAACAATGGAAAACATTGACCAGCCTTAGAGAACTTGTAGATCATCTGTAGTTTAGTGTCAGTATTATTAAAGCCATTGTTTTTTTTAATTTCTTATGCTTTTGGAAAAGATAAAAGACAATTACAGAGTCGGACTCGCATCATAAATGTGACTTTCCCATTGTCACAATGTGTGGATAAGAGCAGAAAGAAAGTCCACAAATGAAAAATTTTTTTTTTGCCATCACAGTCCTGTTTAAGCATCTTAAACAGGTGAAACTTGAGAAAAGTAATATTTAAACAAGACTTCTTTAATGAATTTAAGATATTTGACCTGTTTACAATGAGAAAATTTATACTAGTTTTTCATAAATAACTTTTTCCAAAAAGAATGATATTTACAAGTCATAGAAAACGTTCTTCCCAGGATCAATATTACTAATATCAATGGAACAATGGTATTTTCAACTCTTTAATTATGAGCTAGACAGTGAACTACCACAATTTTCAGTAAGCTATACTGCAATAATTTAGCAATGTAAAACCTGCATTAAATAACAGCAATGTTCATTTATAAGCAAAGAATTTGTCATGTTTATTTACTCTCTGATCTCTCCCCCAAAAAAGTCTCATTTGAGAAACTCAATTTATATACTATTATGCTATTTTAAATTATCCAGAGACTGCAATGTATTTTAGTACAATTCATTAATTATTGAAGTCTATGGGTTAGAAGTGAGCAAATTTCTAAAATCATGCAGCATTATTAGATTCTTTTTTCACTTTTGCTGATTTCAGCATGCTTGAAGCCGCACAACACAGCCTTAAGCAAAATTTGTACAATCTACCAGAAAATGGACAAATGATTATTTTTTCAAAAAATGAATTTTCTTATTCTATAACTGTATAGCTGGAGCTCAAATGATTAATGCAAGTACTTTTTTTTTTTTTTTTTTAAACTTGTAGCTTAAATACAAAGCCAGAATTAACAATTAATATGTAACTTGGGACTGATTGAAGAAATTTCTCTCTTTCGAATATGAAGCAATTAATTCACAGAACACTGAAGCCATTATTTCACAAGTACAGATATGACATGAGGATTTCCTTTTAAATTAATAAAAACAGAAAGATTGTCCACAAATCAACACTATATTTCAAAACATTTAATCATTCTATCACTGGTTCTTCAAGCACATCCATCATTTTTATAACTGCTATAATGAATTTAGAAAACATGACACTCCTGAGCTGATGTGTTTTTAAGATAACCATAAATTATAGAATCACAGAATAACCCGAGCTGGAAGGAGCCCATAAGAGTCACCGAGTCCAACTCCTGACTTCTCTCAGTACCACCCAAAAATCTGACCAGATGTCCGAGAGCTTTTTCCAGACACTTCTTGCACTCCATCAGCTAGAGGCCATGAACACTACTCTTGGGAGCCTGTTCCATGCCTATCACCCTCTCAGTGAAAAAGCTTTTCCTGATACCCAATGTGAACCTTCCCTGACTGCTCCATGCTGTTCTTGATTTCTAGTGTTGTCACCTGCGAGAAATAAGCTTTGCCTCTCAGCTCCCTGTGAGGATCTATAGACTGCCATGAGGCCACCTCTCAGCTACCTCTGCTCTGGGCCAAACAAACCATGCAACCTCAGTCACTGCTCATGTATTTGTATTTCCCAAAATGTGTTTAGTCCAACTAGCTAGCCGCATACCTAAAGATACACCAAGGTTAGTAGATTATGAAGTAGCTGAATGTGGGAAATAATGGTCTAACATTTTGCACTAGTCCTTCAATGTTCGAGAAGAAAAGAAAGACAGAGTCTGCAGCAAAGGCAGAAAATCAAAGCACTAGTACTGAGAGGTACAAGGTGGGTTTTTTCAAGTCTGCTTATCAGAGTTCTTTAAATTGTGGCTTCTTCGAAGACATACTGCAACTCTGACCATTAAAAGATGTGAACAAAAACAGATTTTACTCCTAGTTAAATCCTGTTGAAAAAAGAAACAAGTTGTACCCAAAACTGAAAGAACCAAACTTATTTTCCAAATCAAGATCTGCAGGAAGAGCAATGTAATAAACAACATATGTTTATATATTGCTGAGCAGATTCACTTCCTATTCCTAAATTTTCCTCCTAAAGAACAGTCTTAAAACAAGCACAAGGAAAATTCAGGTCACATATATCACTTTCCAATGAAATTCACACTTCTGAGTAACAGGAGACAGAGACTAGATCCATAATTCTTTTCAGCTGTGGAGCTGTTAGAAGCCATGGGACAGATTTCCTCAGGAGTTACATGACAGAAATTGCCTCTGTAATGATCTTAACACTATCATGAATTTGCATTTAATCTAGTCTCATAAAGGAAAGTCTCTGGGCATATGTTCTCCTGAGCAGCTCAGAGCAAGCACAGATCACTCTGTATTGCACCAGCAGAAGTTAAGGTTATTGCTCTGGCCCACAGAAATTTCATGTCCTTGCTCTGTTGCTACAGTTAAGGATATAGTGTTCTGCAGAAGATGGATCTTAAGAAAGAGTGCAGATCCTGTTCCCAACAGAAATGAAATAGAGGCTTATATATCTCCATTAGCATAATGCACACAGTATATCAGACCCACCTCCTTCCCAGCCTGCTGTTTTATCTGCTACTTGTATATGAAACAGATGCCTGGCTGAGGTGCTACATTGACCCAATATCTATATGCTA